>NW_024387201.1:951605-1119105 GCF_900408965.1 Simochromis diagramma | reverse complement strand
GCCGACAACATGAAATAAGCAAAGATAAGGCTCTAGATTTAAACATAGAAACTAAAGCACGGCTCATCAGGTGTAATATCTTTACATCTTTCATTTCCTTGGTCTGCACTGGACTGGCTGTACCTTAGACTCCAGGGCTGTGTGTGACAGGTGGGATAGCCCCGCACACTCACACTGGGTATGCAGAAGAAAGGCTTTTTTGGTCCTTGAAGGTTTGGAAATTAGTCAATTAATAAAACAGATTATTAGTACAATTGGAGATAAATGATCTGACCACGCCTCCAAACACGCCCCTAGCTCTACAAGCTTTTCGTTCTTGTTTTCTTGCCCCAGCCTCCCTCCCCTTTTTCAGTTCTTTCACGTCTTCTCTTCTCATTAGTAAACGGGGATCCCTCCCATGCCTTCCCCAAACCACAGCTCAGTGCACATTTAATCCTCTATCTACTAAAAACGCTGTCAAACCTAAAATAAGGACGTGGGCCCAGCTCGTGAATGCACTCATCGAAGAGC
The DNA here is from genome assembly GCF_900408965.1 of Simochromis diagramma. Lineage (NCBI taxonomy): Eukaryota > Metazoa > Chordata > Actinopteri > Cichliformes > Cichlidae > Simochromis > Simochromis diagramma. The sequence goes on along the minus strand of NW_024387201.1, from coordinate 1,118,595 downwards.
AGGATGAAGACCAAGGCTCAATTCTGTCTAACACCGAAGATGCCAACAACACCATGAACATACTGAGAGTGTGTGGTGATGGCTTCAGACTGCTTCTCTTGTTTGAGCGTCAGTCCTCGTGTGCGCACGCTGCAGGCACAGCGCTCTGTGCTCGGCACAGCTAAACAAAAACTACCATAAAAGCTGTGTGATTAAGTTTGGCTTCATTAGAGTGTGACATCAGTGTGGGCCTGTAATATTTACTGAGGGGCCAGTGGACATCCACCGGCTGCGGTTACAGAGTGGAACCTCCTTTTCTTCAGCTCCGTGTAGTGCATTTATTCTGTGACTGAGCTGTGCTGAGCTGCCTCTTGTGTTCCCCCTTTTTTATGCAAATGGCTGCTCAAATGGCATTTATCGCAGTGAGGTTTACGCCACATGTAACGCTGCTGCTGCCGCTGAGCCTCACACACACTCACACTCATGCACGCACACACTCATAGCTGAGAAAACAAAATGTCCACCACGAGCAGTCGACAGCTCAATTTATGCATTGAGGAAAGCGGCGTCTAGATAAACAATTACCCCTGGCTCAAATGGTCTATAACCAGCTTTTTCTGCGTTGCCAGCCGGGCCAATACATCATGAATATGGATTCCATCTCCATGTCTGATGGCACATTCTGAACCTTAACAGCCGTGTAAAATCCATTTAAACACTTAATAGGATCAGCTCGAGTCATACAGCCACGTCCTCACATGCATCGCCTCCCGTGATTGTGTGCCGCAGATTTCCGTATCGCCGGGCTTTTCCGAGCCTTTAAGAAGCAGTTTCTGTGCTGCCACGTCGAATATAAAAGTTAGAGTCACTTAGACATGCTTGTGACTGTAATTATACAAATCATCCCAGTCATTACCACTGCAGATTATTCCAATAATGCAATTAATGCTTAACACTTGGCTTAGCTGATAATTACTGCTCCTTTGCTCGTGGAAACAAACAGAGCAACATGCTTAAACGTGTGTAGGAGGATGTAAACCGGAGCATTTGTGGGGTAATGACAAATCCAAAAAGGAGCCTCCTCCCCTGCTCTGCATGTCCACTCTGCCGTAGCGTGGACGCGGTCCTCTCGCTGTTTGCTACCTGCAACTGTGTTTGTTGCTGCTGCGGGGCTTCAGCTGGCTGGCACCGCTGCTGTCATCTCATGTTGCATTGTGTAAACACCTTACATCTAGCTCCACTGCTACAGCCTGCGATGATTCCTTTGTTTGCATTAAAAAGCAAACACATGCATCGAGGCAGTCAACTGTCGCATTTCCTGACTGATTTTGGGCTCTTCAGTGGTGTGTGATGAGCACACCGTGATGTGGTATAAAGTGTTGTGTTAGTCGCTGTGTGTGCCAGCCTGTGTTTGGACTGTTTCAAAAGAGCTGCTCTGCTGTAAAACCCACTGTTGACATGTCCTGTCAAATGCAACGCTCAATTTCTTTGAGGCGTGGATGAATGAGGCATTGTGTGCTGAGAGTGACGCCTATCTAAAGTGCATGTGTGCTCCTGTGCTCGTGCACTAATGCTGTTGTGTGCTGACGACATGCTGCTGCAGCTGCTGATGACTACGGTGATCCCTTTAGGCTAACCACTCTTTTCAACACATGTGAGGTTGTCCTGTAAGTGTGCCTTATTTCTGTCAATAAATTGTGGCTGTAAATACAAATAAATCCCTCTCTTCAAATTGAAGTGTGAAACGAAGCATTAATTAACAACTTGTGTATACACACACACACACACACACACACATTGATGTGGAAAGAGGCCTTTACTGTGTGCTTGAGGCCTGTTTCATATCATAACACAAAATAAAAAATACACGAGGTGAGAACTGCATTAGTGTTAAATATTCGGGTTAATAACTTGAACACTTTCTGTCCCCACACTCTGTTGGCCTTTTCCCCTCAGAGAGTAAAAACAAAACGATCTCCTCTGTCCTGCTCTTTGGCAGTTAAGTCCAAAGAGGCGGAAATATCCAGTGTATTTAAAAAAGGCAGACGAGCTGTGAAACTTTCATTTGTAAATAGTAGATATTTTTTACTAAATTGCCAGGTTTCTTCAAACTACACACACACAAGCAGTAACGGCTAAAAAATGTGACTGACGAGCAGATTTTAAAATCGTTTCCTCTTTTTCAAAAAGAGCCATTTCTATCCCTCTTATTTTCACTTCTTTACATTAACTAATAGAATTTTCATCAGTTCAAAAAAACAAAGAAAAGCAAGAAAAGAAATATCAATACACTCCTGAAAAATGTGTTGTGACCTTACAAGATCCACCAAAGGATTTGCTGCCCTGGGTTTGCTTCAGTCGTGCATCTCTGCACCCTGACGGAAAGACCTGCAGGCTCTTAGTGCTGCAGAAATGCCATGGGTTCAGCACGCATCATAATTTTGGTATTCTACTAAAGACTGAAAATTTTAAATAACAATAAAAAAGATCTTCTTTTTCATAATATATTAAAACTGTTCGGACAGCCTTGAGGACAAAACGGGGCTTTCAAGCACTTTTCATTTTAATAAGCTTCACAAAGAAAAAAACCCACAGATTAAATTCAGGGAACATTTAACTGCAGTTAATTAATCGTTATTTATTGTTAAAAGACAATGAAATTTTTAATAGATGCCACTGAAGTTTAAAAACTTTATGAATGGTAAATAAATATGATCACAGCAGAGGAACAGATGCATGTGGTGCTTTTAAAAAACTGAAACAAATCCTTCTAATACCTGTTGCAGAGGCAGACGGGATGATGAGGGTTATTGTTTTTATTTGGATAGGCCGAGCCACCGAAACGCAACGGAGGACTGTGGCTTTGATCACCCTGCATGTTGAACGATGATGCTGTAATGCATTCAGAGCGCCTTTAACAAGCGTCTACGTGTCTGTGGTTCGTTTTCATCAGTCTCACCTTTGCTTCGCACCTTGAATTATTCGGAACGCGCTCAGCAATGCAACTTTGTTACAGAACAACAACTGGTCATCACTGAAAAACACACATAAAAATGTAAGTAAATATAGTGAATATAAAAATAGAAATATAATGTAATCGTCTCTTATCGACTGTAATAAATATTACATTTATTCTTTTTTTTTTAAACCACCAAAATAGTGACATAAATAAAATTAAGTCATATCTACTAATAAATAAAATCTGCTAATAATTATTATGAATCGGGGTGACATTATTTGTTTAGGGTAAAACACCAAATAACATGATAACAACACACTCACTTTACAATTTGTTATTGATGGTTATGATTGGGTTTTTTTGCATGTTGGGTTAATTGGTGATTATAAATTGGCTGTAGGTGTGAATGCACGCTCGAATGGTTGGTGAAGCCAGACTATCCCCCTGTGACAGCTGCGATCGTCTTCAGGCCCCTGTGAACATGAACGAATTGGATAAGCAGAAAAAAAAAATAATATAATGAAAATATTGAGCCTACAAAGTCCATTGAGGTGAATCAGTATAAAGTGACTCATTACTCTCATCATCCAAATAATAGAACTACATCATATTTTAGCGTGAGACCTCTCTAACCCACAACTACTAAACAATTAGAGAACCTGACGCCATTGTTATTCACACCAGATTACTGATCTACTGTCAGTGGTTATTTGCATCCTCTTATCACTAAGCAACAGATTACCATATTACATCCTATTTAATTTAGCCTGCAAATACCCCAAGCATCTTAGTGCCTTTTATCTCTTGTAATCCTGTTAAAACCACAGTAATTGGAATCACAGAAATAACCCCACTAGACCAAAAACACTCAGTGTAGCCAAGGAAAATTTCACTGTTTTTATTGGACAGCAGTGATTCCAAAAGACAAAATCTATTTAACAATATCTGCTGTTTTCTTTTTACATCTGCAGGCGTCGATCCTTTCATTGAATCCGTTTTCAAATAGGACATTTAGTGTAAAAGGTAAAAAGAAATCCAGTCTTCACACTGTGCTGAAAAAAAAGTGTGGCCTGGAAGTTCAAACATGGCTCTTTTTGTATGTTGCAGTGTATTATTAGGAAGGAGTTTACAGCCCTGTGAAAGCTGCACAGCTATTGGTTGGGGATGTTTTCAGGCCACTCATTACTTATTAAACACACTATTAGTGAAAATTGACAGTAATGATGGGAAAGATAGGACCCAGGCTCATTTGGCAGAACCGCCACAGGAAATATTCAGCTTTTGTACCAATTAATTATGCATCATCTTTACTTTGCTCTCTGTAGACCGAAACTGGGTGTAATGTAGCAGAACACACTGCAGTAGGTGAAAAGGAAAAACCCTCATTATAAACAAATAGAAAGAATACAAGACTACATTTTATTTTGTAAGCTCAAGTGCATTTAAACAAAATAGTTTAAAGCCAAATGGATTTGAATTTTAAAAGAGGTTGTGTTATAGGTCAGTATTCCCTCACGTTACTCCTATTTCATGAAATCATTAAATTTGAAAATAACAAACAACGAAATAAACGATGAAAATGTTTTGGTATTTTCCAGTCGCCCTCTAAGCTGATGCTTGTACCTTAAAAAAGCAGAGAAAGCTGTGCACTTTCATTATGTTTAGTTTAATACAGCAACTGCTCTAATCTTAAATCACACTCGGTTCTATATTTTTATTCTTTTCAGCAAATCCCGTATGCTGTGCCAAACCACCACTGATTATACTCCACTAACAAGCACTGTGTGGGCATCGCAGCCCGTTATAGCTTACTCCTGCGTGGTACAGTGTTCCATTGTTTTCCAGAAATCATTAAAAACACATCAGTGAGCCACGCTGGTGTGCTCGGTGACATGTTTCTTCATTATCACAACACACACACATGTGATATTCATTTAAACCCAGTCACACACACACTGTCCTGTCACTAGACCACAGGGTCTGGGTTCAAATGCTGTGGAAGGCAGTCGCAGACAGATGTTGGCGTTATCCATTTCCTGTGTAAACACTGAGCTCCATCTATGGAGGTGTGTGCTGCTTCTTTTCCTCTTTTTTAAACGTCTGTTTTCATCTCTGACAATCGCTGGTTTTTTTACAAAGCGACACACAAATCTTGTCTTGTACAAATTATTCTTACATGCTGTTAATTTGTTTTTAGGTAAATAGAAAACGCTTGTGTGGATTATAAACTGACTTACATAACACAGCATAATGAATATATTTGCACAACTTTCTCTGCTTATGTTTCATGTTTATTTTTATATCTGTATGTTATGATTTAAGCATGAATCATCTTCAATTGTTTTGTTTTTTTCAAATCTGACTCATCACAAGTATGTATCATTATTTATTTCCTCTTTTTGTAATGGACAAAATATTATGTGTGTAAATGACTTAGCTGTTTTTCAACCAGTGCATGACTGCTGTGATAAACTTCAATCTGTTCATTTATAAGCAACAACACAGGTTGACCAAAGCGCAAAGTAAAACAAACAAACACAAAAAGAACAAAACAAAACTCGGTCACAATTAAAAGCTCGGGAGTAAAGATGTGTTGTTACATCTTATTTACCGAAAGGCTGATATCATCTGACAGTGAGGTTATTAAAGTCCGTGCTGCTCAGAAGCCTCACACTGGATATGTGCACTTAGTTAATTATGTAAAGGGTTCCACTGACTTCAATCAAACTACACGGATGTGAAACTGCTTTGCTGTCGGTGGCCTGTATGCTAATACGCTCACAATCCACACTGATCATGTTCACAAAGATAATAAAAGAAAAGTATTTGCAGACTTTTACACCTCACTGAAAGATCATTTCACTAAGACAATGATGATAACTGTAATTTGTTTAATGTAGTGCAGCAAGGTATAGTGACAAAACCAGAAATTACATTTGTTTTCCAGTTTTTTCATTATGTGTTGTTAGGGATGGGTATCAAAAACCGATTCTTGTCGAGAACCGGTTCCCACTGTTTCAGTTCCTTGGAATCGTTTGCCATTTTTACAAACGATTCCCTTATCGATTCCAGTCGCCCCGAATGACGTCACCACGTTGCGGAGCGTCATTTACCTGGCAGGAAACACGGCGCGTAAGCGGCTCAAACGCTCAAAAGTTTGGTCATACTTTACGAGAATGGATGACAACAGGGCAACTTGCAATACTTGCAAAGTAGATATTTCATTTAAGGGAGGAAACACTACGAATATGCAAAAGCATTTGCTCACAAAACACACGATGACCTTAAATGAATGTCGTGTTTTTAATTCTGCTCCGGACTCGTGAATCTCAACCAGCAGCAGCGGTAACGTTTGCACGTCCTCTCCCGTTAATGCGGCAGGTAAATAATCAACAACAGTGCATATTATGTTAGCGCGATCTGCCTTATTACAAACCTGCCATTACTGTGCATTTAGGTGATCATGATGAGAGAGAGTCTGGCTCAGATGCTGGCAGTTCTCGCTGCAGTCTACCGGTAGCGTCTCCTTTCAGGCCAGGATAGACGAATGTCACCGAGCAGTGACTCAGTTTGTGGTCAAAGGCTTGAACCTATTTGCCACAGCAGATGATTTTCAGTAAGTGAATGTGTTTAATTGTAGGCAGGGACATTACTGGATATTCATGTGTTATTGCTACAGAATAATTTATGTTATACTTTGTTATTGCTACAGAAGAATATTTATTTTATTATTTTACATTTTTTTCCTGGGGACCCTGTGACACCCCATTGAAGAACCGTAGGCTGGATCTCTTAAGATCTCACTGTTGGGTTTGTAAGGCCATGTTACTCCTAAATTTCTATCTTATTCAAAGAGAAGATATAAAACAAAGTTCTAAGCTAATCGACCTTAGTGTTCTCCTTTTTTAAAAGAATCGATAAAGAATCGAATCGTTAAACAGAATCGAAAATGGAATCGGAATCGTGGAAATCTTATCAATACCCATCCCTATGTGTTTAGAATGATGTTTTATGGTTCTGCAAACCATTTTGTAGGGCGGATGTTATTTATTCCCTCTTTTCGATTTTAAAGTCTTTAACTCTATATGTTGGTACATTTAAACCTTTTATCACTTGCATAAAATCAATATGATAAAACAGACAGACTCATGTCAGGAGAGAATCAGTAGCTTTTAATATCAGACGTGTTGTAATGTTATGTTTGTTCTTTTTTTTCAAAAATCATCAGTAATTGGAAGCATACGTCCTCATTTTAACATTTAATACCTGTAAATGCTCTTCCACCCTATAAGTAAAAACATTAGCACCCCCCAAAAACAAACTCATGATTGCAGATTTTTAAACCCACAGGAAAACATGTGATTGTTTTCATTTCATTTAGCCATTTCAAAAAATTCAGAAATATTCAGAATCTCAGAAAATCGGAGGAGCAGAAAGCAGCATCGTGAGCAGGCTCAGGACAGTCATTGTATGCAGCAGCAGGACTGGGACAGTGAGAAACAGCTTAAAGCGTCTCCTGAGCTGCTCTATTCCCCTTACTGAATCACGATAACAATTCTGGCTCTCCTCCTCCTCCTCGTGTCCCCCTCTGCCCAAACCACCCACCAACAGGCAGGATAATGTGGTTTCCGCCAACAAACCCTGTCTGCAGTATTAATCAATTGGAAATGTGCTGCATTTCCTCTCTTCCTGAGACAAAAGCACATTGATGTTTGTCTTTGCTTCTTTTTCCCTTCTTTCGCTAGCTGTAGCAAAATATTGACTCTAACGAAGTACCTAGTGGAGCTACACAAATTATCTTGCAGTTAATAACTATGTTTTGGATTTTTCATTGAAGGATGGCCTCCCACCTCCCCCGACGTGTCTATAATGTGTCTTTGACTATTTTTTACATTTATTTCTGACTTCCAATAAGGGATGAGTGCCAGACTACCAGTATTGTAGCCCTAATAACAGTAAGTGGCTCTGCTATCAAATATGCTGGCACTCATTTAAACAAGGGCCACTATGAAATGTGTCCACATCAGTGGCTCCAAGATAGAGACCTAAGCAATCTATTTAAAAAGCAATCTATTTCTCGCTGTTGTGGAGATTGCACAGATTGACTGGGGGAGTCTGAACCTCAATGGAAGGCCCACTCGATCCACCCTCCACTTTTATCTCACAGCTCTTCTCCAACTCTCTGCTCTGGGCTGCTTATAAAGAAAAGGGGAGAAGGGGGAGCTTTTCCTGTAATGCATCCATTAAAAAAACAACCCAAAATGAGCTCAGCACTGATGAGAGCTTCTTATAAAGCTGCTGTGCTCACGTTTCATAGCCAACACCACGACTATAAACTCTTAGCCAGAGAACAGAATTATTTTTTTAAGATTAACGTGGCCACAGCTTGAGAAGAAAATCATTTCAATAGTTGCCTCAACAATATATGAAATTAAATAAATCTATAATGCATACAAAGAAAATCAAAATTGAAGATTTTCCTCAACTTTTAGTTTTTAGTTATGAATATTTCCTTTTTTCATTTTTGTCCACTGACAAGCTTTGAAAAGCTTTACAAAATTTTCACATCCAGAATAATCTTTATTTATCTTATATTGGGCTTCGTTTGATCATCTAAAATAAGGCATCTTATCTTCAACCCTACACCAAAGTCTCTCTGGTTCTGATTAGCCACATGAGCCATTCATGCTTTCATTTTGCTATTTTATTTGCTCTTGTTGCTGATGGACCAGCAAAAATGCTGGTGAGAGACTTCAATTGTATCTCATCTACTTGTCATTTAGTCAAATATAGTTTCTGCATAAATAAAACAACTCTTTTATTTTTGAGCAGAGAAACAGACAAAATGAGACGTATGCTGTAGATGTCGGCAAAGACTTGGAGCGCTCAAGTCTTGGGCTGCAGTCATCTGAGAAATTGATGAAGGTAAATTGAAAAAGAAAAAAAACAACACCTTTTAAAACAGTGAAGTGGTGTAGCCATTAATAATTTTGTATGTATTCCATTATTATTCATGCATTTCCTTTGAAATGAACTAAATTTTTAAAGCAATATTCTAGCCTTATTGAACAATCCAAGTTTTACTTTCATCTGGCAACTTAAAAACAGGTGATTTTTTTATGTCACCCAATGTGATCCAATAGTTTTTTTCAATCTTTTTTTAGCTTTATTAAGATCTCATAATCACCCCACAGATGTAATATTATCTACAGCTACTCTTAGTACCATTGATGTTAAGTTAGACTCTTTTTCTCCAATTGATCTTTCTGAGTTAACTTCAATAATTACTTCCTCCAAGCCATCAACGTGTCTTTTAGACCCCATTCCTACAAAACTGCTCAAAGAAGTCCTGCCATTAATTAATGCTTCGATCTTAAATATGATCAACCTATCTCTAATGATCGGCTATGTAGCACAGGCCTTCAAGCTGGCTGTAGTTAAACCTTTACTCAAAAAGCCATCTCTAGACCCAGCAGTCTTAGCTAATTATAGGCCAATCTCCAACCTTCCTTTCATATCAAACATCCTTGAAAGAGTAGTTGTCAAACAGCTAACAGATCATCTGCAGAGGAATGGTTTATTTGAAGAGTTTCAGTCAGGTTTCAGAGCTCATCACAGCACAGAAACAGCTTTAGTGAAGGTTACAAATGATCTTCTTATGGTCTCTGACAGTGGACTCATCTCTGTGCTTGTCCTGCTAGACCTCAGTGCAGCGTTCGATACTGTTGACCATAATATCCTATTAGAGCGATTAGAACATGCTGTAGGTATTACAGGAACTGTGCTGCAGTGGTTTGTATCATATCTATCTAATAGACTCCAGTTTGTGCATGTAAATGGAGAGTCCTCTTCACACACTGAGGTTAATTATGGAGTTCCACAGGGTTCAGTGCTAGGACCAATTCTGTTTACATTATACATGCTTCCCTTAGGCAGCATCATTAGAAGACATAGCATACATTTTCACTGCTATGCAGATGACACCCAGCTCTATCTGTCCATGAAGCCAGATAACACACACCAATTAGTTAAACTGCAGGAATGTCTTAAAGACATAAAGACCTGGATGGCCGCTAACTTTCTGCTTCTTAATTCAGATCAAACTGAGGTTATTGTACTCGGCCCTGAAAAGCTTAGAAATATGGTATCTAACCAGATTCTTCCTCTGGATGGCATTACCTTGGCCTCCAGTAACGCGGTGAGGAACCCTGGAGTCATTTTTGACCAGGATATCAAACAATCAATCAATCAATCAATCAATCAATCAATCAATCAATCAATCTTTATTTATAAAGCACTTTTCATACGGAAATGTAGCACAAAGTGCTTTACATGGTTAAAAGCACCCCACCCCACCCCGCCCTCCAACTCACTCCCCACACTCTCATTAACATAAACGATCATGGATACATACATAAACACACACAAACACACACACACTTAAAGAGTAAAATTGGGCTGCGCACACATGAGCCAGGTGAGGAAACACTATCACGGGGAGCCGTCTGCACCGGGAGCCGGTCACAGACCGCAGCCTCCAGGCCGAGCACACAGCAGGAGGGAGGCAAAGAAGCCCCCCAGCAAGGCTGAGAAGACCCCCAGAGCCCCAGCAGCCCCGGTCGATCACAGCCCCGGTGCAGAGAGCCCCCTCCGAGGAAACACTGGAGATATGACCTAATAAGGATATATACAGGATAAAAAGATAAAATAAATAAGAATGGGATACAGTATAAATGTAAATAGAGTAAGAAGATAAAAAATCAATAAGAATAAAATGAATAAATATTAGGTAAAGCCTAAATTAATAATAAAATAACAGGATAGAATAAATAAGCATAAAATAAATAAACGCTAAGTAAAAGCTAAATTAAAAAGGTGGGTCTTGAGCCTGTTCTTAAAAACATGTACGTTCTCTGCGGCCCTGAGCTCCTCCGGCAGGCTGTTCCACAGACGAGGACCATACCACTGAAAAGCTGCCTCTCCGTGAGTATGTGTCCTGACTTTAGGGACAATCAAAAGGCCAGTACCAGAGGACCTCAGGGTCCGCGAGGGTTCATATGGTAAAAGCAGATCTGAGAGATAAGAAGGCCCAAGACCATTAAGACATTTAAAAACCAATAAAAGAACTTTAAAATCGATCCTGAAACACACGGGGAGCCAATGCAGCGATTCTAAAACCGGTGTAATGTGGGCCCGCCCTCTGGTCTTCGTCAGCACACGAGCTGCCGAGTTTTGCAAAAGTTGTAAAGGTGAAATATTCTTCTTAGGAAGACCAGAGAGCAGGGCATTACAGTAATCAATGCGACTGGTAATAAAAGCATGCATCAGCATCTCCGTGTTGGCCCGAGAGAGAATAGGGCGGACTCTGGCTATATTTTTTAGATGATAAAAAGATGTTGTTTTATTACAAGAAACTCACAGACCTGTCACAGGTTTAAACGAACTTCAAGTTCGTTTAGAGTTTCCTAACGTGTTTGCAGCCTGTTATAATTCTAGACAAAGGGGAGTAGCAATTTTAATACATAAAAATGTTAATTTTACAGTACTCGATACAGTTATAGATCCAGAGGGTAGATTTCTAATTATTAAACTATCAATATTGAACAAAAAACTATGTATTGTTAGTATATATGGTCCAAATGTTGATGAACCCTCATTCTTCCACGGATTTTTTAGTGCACTCTCTGAACACCTCGATTGCACACTCATTCTTGGCGGCGACCTCAACCTTGGACTAAATGAAGAAATGGATAGGCTCAACACAACAGGAACTCAGCGCAATTGGCAATCCACAAATATAATCAAACAGTATATGAGCGACTATGGTCTTTGCGATGCATGGCGCTCCCATCACCCCAACAGTAAGGAATATTCTTTCTTCTCACATGTCCATCACTCCTACTCTCGTCTGGATTATTTTCTGGTCAGCAGCTCACTGCTGAGCGACATTTCAGACACTGAGATTCACTCTATAGCTGTCAGCGATCATGCTCCTGTATCTTTAACACTAATGCACAAGAATAATACTACACCAAGTAAAAACTGGAGATTTAATACATCACTGCTTAAAGATGAAGACTTTATTAAATATTTTAAAAAGGAATGGACTTCATATTTAGACTTTAATGACACTCCCGGAACTTCAGCCTCTGTTCTATGGGAAGCAGGGAAAGCTGTGATGAGAGGTAAAATAATTTCTTTCTCATCACACAAAAAGAAAGAAGAAAACAAAAATATTCAGGAATTAGAAAAAACCATCAAATCACTAGAAGAAGCCTACGCGTGTGACCAAGATCAGGAAACATTGAACAAAATACGCAAAACAAAACTAGAATTAAATGAAATTATTAATAAAAAAAAAACACAATTCCTTATACAAAGACTTCGCTTGCAGAATTTTGAACACAGTAACAAATCAGGTCGATTTCTAGCTAACCAGTTAAAAATAAATAAAGAAAAAACAACTATATGTGCTGCTAAAGATTTATCGGGGAACACAATATATGACCCTGGAAGAATAAACAACATTTTTAGGGATTTCTATGAAACTTTATACTCACCACAAATAAACCCATCTAAAAATGAAATTGATTTGTTCCTTGACAACGTAACTCTTCCAAAATTACTAGACACTCAAGCAATGGCACTGGATTCACCACTGACGCCAAGTGAACTCCAGGAAGCCCTGATAAGCATGCCCAATAATAAGGCTCCAGGTCCAGACGGCTTCCCTGCAGAATTCTACAAAGAATTCTGGACAATTCTGGCACCAGTATTCCACAGAATGTTGCAGGAAATCGAGGGAAAATGGCAGACTACCACCAAATATGAATTCTGCCAACATTAGTCTCCTGCTAAAACCAGGCAAAGACCCTTTATTTCCCTCAAGCTATCGTCCAATTTCTCTTTTAAATGTAGACCTTAAAATAATCTGCAAAGCTCTCTCAAAGAGATTAGAGAAAATAACCCCCCTCTTAATTCATCCTGACCAAACTGGTTTCATAAAAGGTCGGCACTCCTCAACAAACACTCGTAGATTACTTAATTTAATAGACTACTCATACAATAAAAACATTGAAACCATAATATTATCTCTAGATGCAGAAAAAGCATTTGACAGAGTTAACTGGAAATTTCTATTTGCAACTTTACACAAATTTGGTTTTGGATCCTCTTTTATCAACTGGTTAAAAATATTATATAAGTCCCCAACAGCTTGTGTCACAACAAATGACCAGACAGGGATGCCCACTCTCCCCTTCACTTTTTGCTATTTTTATCAAACCTCTAGCAGCAGCATTTAGACAGGCTTCAACAATTAAGGGCATAAAATGTAAGAACATAGAACATAAAATCAGTCTCTATGCGGATGATGTGTTGCTTTTTCTGCAAAACTCACAAACCAACCTCTCTGAGGTAATTACTCTAATAAACTGGTTTTCAAGAGTTTCAGATTATTCAATTAACTGGCCAAAATCTACAGTTCTTCCCATTAACTGCTCCTTCCATAATTCTTCCTCTGCCCCACTACAATCTGGAAATATTAAATATTTAGGTATTAATGTTTCTCCTAAGCTTTCAGACTTAACTAAATTAAACCACATCCCACTTCTAAAGAAAGTAGAAGGCGATCTGACTAGATGGAAATCTCTACCCATATCACTCATGGGAAGGGTCGCCACTATAAAAATGATGATCTTGCCAAAAATAAATTACTTATTTTTAATGATCCCTAACAAACCATCACAAGATTGGTTCAGATCTCTGGATTCGAATTCCTTTGGAAAGATAAACCCCCGCATATCAGCTTAAAAACGCTTCAAAGAACCAAGGATAAAGGAGGATTAGATCTGCCTAATTTTCACCAATACTTCTTAGCCAACAGGCTTCAGTTCATCTCAGAATGGTTAAAACATACCTTCTTAGATGAGCCCTGGCTAGATGTTGAACAGGCACTATGTGTCATGGTCCTGGGTCGTTGACCCAGCGTTTTGTGATTATTTTCCTCTGTTCTAGTTATTCTGTGTCCTCCCCCCTTGTGTCCGGTTCGGGTTCTAGATTTCCTGTTTTGTTCTGAAAGTCTGTGTCTGTTGTCATTGTGTTCAGCTTGTCTCCTCCGGTCCTCATGTGTATTAGGTTCAGCTGTTCTTCCCTCGTGTGTGTGATTACCTGATTACCTTGTGTGTGTATATTTAGTGGGTGTCGGTCTGTGTTCGTTGTCGGCTCGTCTGCATTCATCCGTGTATCTCTGCGTTCTATGGTGTTCTTGTCTCTGCATCTCTCTGCCCCGCACCCCTTTTGTATGGTCTCAGGTTTGTCACTTAGTTTCTCCCAGTTTAGGTTTCCGTTTGTAATTACTCATGCTTCGTTGCCTGTTTCTGCCACTGCCACCTTGTAAATAAACATCACTCGAAACATCAGTCACTGCCGCATTTTGGGTCCTCCTTTTCCTCCACACCACACGGCTCACTCCGCCAGCCGTGACAGTACGAGCCGACCAAACATGGACCCAGCAGCATCCGCACCTTCCCAGGAGTTTCGTTAGGAATTAATTGACTGTGTTTCAAGGTTGATCAACCTGTGGCTCGAACGTGAGGGAGAGGAGTTTCACCGCGCTGTAGAAGCCAGGCTACAGCAGCTAATTTCTGCTCACTCCTGGCTACTCGACTCTCTTCACCCGCTCGCACAAGACTTCGTTCTTAACGAACTTCACCTCCACCCTCCAGCCGCTACCGCTTCCCAACCTAGCCCGGCGGTGAAGGTTTTGCCCGGCCCGCCGGAGGTTATGCCCGGCCCGCCGGAGGTTTTTCCCGGCCCGCTGGAGGTTTTGCCCGGCCCACCGGAGCAGTCGGCAGGGAGGAAGCGACGATCGCGTCGTCGGCGCGTCACCCCACAGCCGGATATTAGGACTTCAGGACTGCCGGCTGTGGTGAGTGAGAAGGACCCTTTTTTGGACTGTGTGACTGTTTATTCCGGGCTGTGTGTTTTGAGTCAGCTGCCCAGCCGGTAGCTCAGTTAGCTGCCCAGCGGCAACTTGCTCAGTTAGCCGCTCAGTCGTCACCTCCATCACATTCAGCCGCACGATCCATAGCCCAGTTACAGTCACAGCCAGACTTATTAGACACTATGTTACAGTCCATAGCCCAGTCGATAGCTCAGTTGGTAGAAGACTCATCAGCCTTATTATCAGCTCAGCCACCTATTCAGCCACCATCTTCACCAACTCTTCCTGTACAACAAGTTAAGTCCATCCAACCCGAAAAGAACTATTTTCCATCTGTTCATTCCAAGCAGAGAGACAAACCACACAATATTGAAAACATTCCTCAAGAGCTGGCCTGTTCTGGGACTGAGACGCACTCCAGGGCCTCCCCAGAGGCTGGGTTTCAGCCCCCAGCCGACTCTGGACCCCTGGAGGTTAAGAAGCCAGCTGAGGACTGCACCCGGCTGTCGCTGCCTGAGCTGAGTCAATGCTCTGTGCAGCTGCAGTCTGCCTTGTGTTTGCCAGAGGCCCGTGCGCCTGCTGGTTCCGACCTGTTCCTGCCAGAGGCCCATGCGCCTGCTGGTTTTGTCTTGTGTGTTCCAGGGGCCCCGGTGCCCACTGGTCCAGAGACTGTTTTCGCTGGAGTGCCCGAGGAGCCCGTCCAGCCTCCTGCTTCGCCAGCTGGAGGGCCCGAGGAGCCCGTCCAGCCTCCTGCTTCGCCAGCTGGAGGGCCCGAGGAGCCCGTCCAGCCTCCTGCTTCGCCAGCTGGAGGGCCCGAGGAGCCCGTCCAGCTTCCTGCCTCGTCAGCTGGAGGGCCCGAGGAGCCCGTCCGGCTTCCTGCCTCGTCAGCTGGAGGGCCCGAGGAGCCTGTCCAGCCGCCAGCTGCAGCTTCATCCTCGCCTGCTGCAGCTTCATCATCCTCGCCTGGCCCGGCTTCATCATCTTCGCCTGGCCCGGCTTCATCATCCTCAGCGTCGCCTGGCCCTGCTTCATCATCCTCAGCGTCGCCTGGCCCGGCCTCCGCATCCTCAGCCTCGCCTGGCCCGGCCTCCGCATCCGCTTCAGCCTCGCCTGGCCCGGCCTCCGCTTCTGCCTCGCCTGATCCGGCCTCAGCATCCGCTTCTGCTTCGCCTGGTGGTGCGGGCGCCACGCAGCCTTTGAGTCCCGAACCACCGCCTCGACATCGGCAGTCGTCTGCCAGGCCGCTTGTTGGGCGTCATCACCAATATGGACGACCTCCCAAACGCCGCCGCCTTCCGCGCAGCCGGCCTCCAGACTTGTGTCTTGCATAGATAGAGCGCTTTAGGTTGAAGTTGTAAAATGTTGCTTTTTTTGTTTCTTTCTTTGTTTTTTGTTTGGCGCCGGGCCAGGCGCCGCCGCCGTTGCTGTCTGCACGGTCGGCCGCCTGAACTGTTTCCTCGTCGCCGCCGTTGCTGTCCGCTCGGTCGGTTCCTGTTTTGTTCTGAAAGTCTGTGTCTGTTGTCATTGTGTTCAGCTTGTCTCCTCCGGTTCTCATGTGTATTAGGTTCAGCTGTTCTTCCCTCGTGTGTGTGATTACCTGATTACCTTGTGTGTGTATATTTAGTGGGTGTTGGTCTGTTTTCGTTGTCGGCTCGTCTGCATTCATCCGTGTATCTCTGCATTCTATGGTGTTCCTGTCTCTGCGTCTCTCTCTGCCCCGCACCCCTTTTGTATGGTCTCAGGTTTGTCACTTAGTTTCTCCCAGTTTAGGTTTCCGTTTGTAATTACTCACGCTTCGTTGCCTGTTTCTGCCACTGCCACCTTGTAAATAAACATCACTCGAAACATCAGTCACTGCCGCATTTTGGGTCCTCCTTTTCCTCCACACCACACGGCTCACTCTGCCAGCCGTGACACTATGCAAGGATCTAGAGATTTCAGACCTACCATTTATCAGCTCAAACATCCAACGACATGAATGCTTCAAAAGCATCAACATCAGCTCTTCTCTGACAGCATGGTGGGAGTTTCTAAAATTGACGGCGTCTTCATTAATCCCATGCAAACGTACACCTATCTGGAACAACCCTGCCATATTATAAAACAATAATATGATTAATTTCCCAGAATGGAGTTGTAAAGGAATTAAATACTTAGAACATATATTAGAGGGAACAGAATTTATTCCATTTGACAGACTAGTTGCAAAATATGGGATCAACAAGAAAAGATTTTTAGAATATCAACAAATTAAATCCATAGTAAAAAAGAAATTTAACCTCAGTCAAGTTGAATTACAAACACCACCAAGTGCGGTACATTTTCTTACTCTTAAATCCCCCAAATGATTATCTAAAATATACAGAACACTTTCTAAATTAGATGAATCAATATCCCTTCCTATTGCAAAGTGGGAAGCAGATTTATCAGTCAGCTTAGACCAAAACTTCTGGTCTCAGACTTGCTTAAAAACCTTTAAATTGATTAAAAATCCCAGTCTGCAATTAATACAATACAAAATATTACATAGAGTGCACTATACTGGTCATCGGATGTTCCAGATGGGCTTTACATCTTCCAACAACTGCTCACACTGTCAAGGCAATACACCAGACAATTACATCCACGCTCTTTGGTTCTGTCCACCAGTGCAGAAGTTTTGGCACGAGATATGTGAAGACTTATCAAAGTGTCTGAAATGTAAAATTCCAACCTCCCCTTTAGTATGCTTGTTGGGAAAATTGGATGAGGTCACTACAGAAGCTAATACAGTCCACATGGTTTTCACTGCCCTATGCATCGCCAAGAAAACGGTCCTCATGAACTGGAAAAATAAAAATAATCTTAATTCTAGCCAATATAGAAACCTTCTAATAGATCACATTAGTCTCGATATAGCCTCTGCCACCACATTAGATCAATCCCTCTGGGCTCCTTTGATCGGCTCCATCACCTAGCGGGGGTAGGGGGTTGTGGTTTGGTCCCGCCTTAGCTATTGTGGTTGATGTGGAGTTGGGACGGGCTTAGGGTGCCTGGAGGACCCCTAGAGACGTTATCCCTGGAGGGCTTAAACCCGGGGGTTGTGTTCATAACCTGGTTAGTGGCTCTGGTCGCTCTTAGAGGTTGTTCTCCTCGTGGCTGCGTGCAGCGAGGCTGGAGGATGGTCTGTACTGGTGGACGTAGGTTACTGGCCTGGTGGCCTGGCTGCCCCTGAGTGGATCCGGGGCAGGCGTGGGGGTTTGGGGTTCGGGGGTGCTTCGCCTCCGTGCTGGGGCTCTGGCTGGGCCTTGGGGGCTTCGGTCCGCGTCGGTGTGTCACCGAGGTTGTGGGCGGGTGGGTGCACGGGGGCTCAGCCCTGGCGCAGGGGGCCTCTTGTGCATTGGCCTAACTGGGGGGCTCTTCAACTGGCGGGGAGGTTGTTCCATCCTTGCAGGAGTCCACTCTGCAGGTGGATGTCAATCCATTTATGTCAATCCTTACGTTGGGTGAGTGCTGAGTGTTTGTATATGTGTGCATGAGGGTGGGAATGCATGTTTGTGTCTGTGTGTGCCTGTTTGTCTGTGTCTATATGTCAGGTCGGGTCTTAGACTCCACCTCTCTGGGAACTCCCAGGCCCTCCAAGGCCTATCTCCCCTCACCACACTCCCTGCCGGTGACTGATGCCCTCAGGGGTCGGTGCATTGGTGGTTCTTGGTGTCCAGGGCTGGGCGCTCAGGTATGTACCAGCTCGCTCCCGGTGGCTACCTGGCGGGGCCTGGCGCCTGTTGCTCGGTCAGGCCTCCTCCGGGGTGCGGGGGGCCCTCGGGCCTCCGGCCTCTGGGCCTGCGGCTCGGTTCACGCTGACTTGTTTTCTATTCTTTCTCTCTCAACAGGTGAGCCAGGAGATTTTATTTTATTTTTTCCCCCCTTTCTCACTGTCCCTCTCCCCTTCTGTTTTTCTTTTCCTTCCTCTTTCTCTCTCCCTTTCCTATCCCTCACTCATGTCTGTCCCGTCTGTAACAACTGAAAATAAAATAAAATAAATAATAAAAACAAAGGTCGATCAAATGGACCAATACGGCAATGCCACGATGATCCATTTGGCAAAATAAATCCATTGGGTATCCTTGTTGGTCTTCAGACAACAATTCTGACGGCTAAAGAACCAAATGGGACAGGCAAAAGAAAAAAAAAAAGAAAAAAAAAGATGATAAAATCCAATTTTGGTTACATGTTTAATATGTGGGATAAAACCAAGCTCAGAGTCAAAAATAACACCCAGGTTTTTCACTTGTAGCGAAGGACATAGTGAAAATGCCTCTAATTTAGACAAGAGTTTCTCTCTCTGAGCCTCAGGACCAACGATTAAAACTTCAGTTTTGTCCTGGTTAAGCTGTAAAAAGTTTTCTGCCATCCAAGATCTTATATCTAAAATACAGTTAAAAAGGGCATCCATTGGTCTGGTGTCATCAGGAGACACGGAGATGTACAGCTGAGTGTCATCAGCGTAACTGTGGAAGTTCACTCCATGCCTCCTGATGACACCGCCGAGAGGGAGCATATACAAATTAAAAAGTACAGGGCCTAGAACCGACCCTTGAGGCACACCACATGTCATTTTATGGACCTTAGAGGAGCATGTATCCATACTCACCATAAAAGTTCTGTCTGAGAGACAGGAAGTGAACCAGTTGTGTACAGCACCAGAGAGGCCCACCATGTGTTTCAGTCTGTTTAAAAGAATAGCGTGGTCTACTGTATCAAAGGCTGCGCTTAGATCCAGCAGCACCAGGACTGAGAGCTTTTGGGAGTCCCAGTTACATCTAAGATAATTTAAAACCTTTAGGAGAGCCGTCTCTGTGCTGTGGTTCACCCTAAATCCAGACTGGAATATCTCCAGGATCTGTTTATCATTCAAAAAGTCATTAATCTGAGTAAAAACAAGTTTTTCTAAGATTTTACTTAAAAATGGTGAGTTGGACACAGGTCTGTAGTTATTAAAATCATTACAATCCAAATTGCTCTTCTTCAGAAGGGGCCTCACCACCGCTGTTTTAAGGGCAGCAGGGAAGACAGCCAACTGAGGAGAGCAATTCATCATGTATAAAAGCTCAGCTTCAAAAAATCCATAAAGTGTTTTAAAAAGTAAAGAGGGGATTGGATCTAAAAGACATGTGGTGGGTCTCACTGTGGAGAAAACTTTCTGAAGGTTCTCAGCATTAACCAGGACAAACCTGTCCAGGGTCTCCTCAGGTACAGTCGAGCCATCAGATGTGTTTAAAATCATATCGAGATAAAATATCAGATCTGATGGCGCTGACGTTTCCCCTGAAGTGGTCTGTAAACTGCTCACAGAGTGAGTCTGTGGGCTTCTTTGGGAGCTGTTAAAATCAGGGTTAAATAAATGATCTATGGTGGAAAAGAGCACCTTGGGATTATTTTTGTTATTACTGATTATTTTGGTGAAGTATGAATTTCTTGAATTCCTTAATGTATTATTGTCAATAATACATTAAGGTTACATTATAATACATTATTGTACATTTTAAATTGCTTGCAAAGTATTTGATTATTGATTACATTTTTATTTTTCCTCCATCTCCTTTCTGCTGCCCTGCAATTTCTTTTGAGTTTTTTGACTTCTTCGTTTCTCCAGGGTGATGCATGTTTTACGTTAATCTTTTTGGTGGTGAGTGGAGCAACGGAGTCAAGGCTTTTCTTCAGTTTGCTGTTGAAATGATTAAAAATCAAATCGCAGGGTGCAGGTAAAATCACAGGGGGGCATTCGTCTAAAACCCTGGTATAATTTGCAGCCACTTCAGAGGTTAGATAGCGCCTCCTCACAGTTCGCACCGAGGTCTCCCACTGAATAAAACCGGTGATGTTAAAAAACACACAGTAGTGGTCAGAGACAGCCAAGTCAACAACAGAGGACACGCTGGTGGACAGCCCATGGGTGATCACCAGGTTCAGAGTGTGTCCTCTGTTGTGAGTCGGCTGTGTGACGTGCTGGGTAAAATCCAAACAGTGAAGAATGTTTAAGAATTCTTTTGCTGCAGGGTCAGAAGGATTATCTATGTGCAGGTTAAAATCACCGGTTAAAATTATCATATTATAGTTTGAGTGTATGTTTGTTAAAAATTCTGAGAATCCCTTGATAAAAGCAGCGCTGTCTTTAGGTGGTCTATAAATTGTGACAGATAAAACTGGAGGGCTGCTGAAAACAATAGCATGGAATTCAAAAGTGGTAAAATGATCAAATAAAATTTGTTTGGAGGTGAGTGTGTTGTTGGCTAAAGATGCAGTCCCACCACTTCTCTTACCACTTCTAATAGAAAAAGAGAAATTAAAATTTGGTGGGGAGGCCTCAGTGAGAACAACTGGTGCATCCGAACCCAGCCATGTTTCAGTTAAAAATAAACAGTCAAGTTTATTATCTAAGATTAAATCATTAATAATAAAAGACTTGTTCAACAGAGAGCGGACATTTAAAAGTGCCATACTGATTGAGACTGGTGGATTTTTGACAATAGAGTTGAATGGATGTTGACATCTTTGAAGAGGCTGGAGGTTATTAATGTTTTTGGAGTTACTGGATTTATGATAATTCTGTTGCTCTCTGTTTGTGATTATGACGGGTATTGTGTTGACTGTGGGAGAGAGAGGTCCGAGTCCAGAGTTTTGTGTATTACTGTTAAAAGTGGAACAAATATAGGAGCTGGGACCAGGGGGACATCAGTCAGTCGCGGACAGATCAGCAGGTAATGTCGGTTTGGGGTAATGACAGGGCCGTGTGCGGGGGTGCTGTACGCCAAATGCCAAATTGGCGGACAGCAAACGGCGTCCCCAGGTGTTGAGGTGGAGCCCGTCTGCCCCAAAACGATGCCTCCTCTCCCAGAAGGCATCAAAATTCTTTTTTTGGCTCTCGGCGAAGGCAGTCGCACTTTTCTCCTCTCCTCCTTCCCCTTATCTTCCCTGCTTAGCCTCTTATGTCTTTGTCTTGTCTCGTGTGTATTACTTTCCCTCGAACAGTCTCTCACTGTCGTTCTCTAAAACCTAAAAGAGAATTATGGATTTGATCAACTGGTCTCTGAATGCTATTGACACCCTTTAACGAGAAGTCTGGGCTCGGGAGAGCCCGAGTGCCCTGGAGGGACTTTTCCTGCCAGATACACGATGGACGGGTGGCAGAACTGGAGGATCGTGTGTCTGGCGGGACTGTCGATCGAGGACAGAAGATATCTACCTATTCGGAACCATGATAACAGGGTTCTTGCTGATCGGAGCTGGCTTGGCCCTGGCTTATCGGAGAATTAAGAGAGCAGAACCAGCTGTTCAAACCCCCCCAAGGCTGACCGCTGGAATCGAAGCGATGGGACAAGGCGCGACCTCTCACAACGAACGCAGCATGGATAACACCTTGGAGACGCTTACAGCTGCCGTGAAGACTCAAAATAACACCATTGAGCGTATGTTGGGATACATCAAAGAGAGGCCTGCTCAAAATGAGACCCTTGAGCGAAAGTTGGATCACATCGCAGAACGGCTCACTACAGTTGTGGGGTCTCAGGATCAAAAGAATGACAACATCACGGACCAGAAGTTTGATACCATCATGAGGAGGCTCACGGCTCTCCAACGGGAGATTGAGAGACCAGTGTCGGAGTGTTAAAGAACAGCTTTGAAATTCTCCTGAGCTGCTCGCATAAAAGAAAAATCAACGACATCAACATGCGAACACCACGGCGCCAGCTGCACGGCCCAAGGCTGGAGCCGAACAAAAACTCCCTGATAACGTCTGTGTGATGACTATTCTTCCCATCCCATGCAAGGCCACCTGGGTTGGCTAGCAGACTGTTTACTTAGCCTGATAGGGTGAAGGACACTTTCTCAGCTGAACTATGGACACGCACACACATACACTTACACTGATAAGCACTCACACATCCCCCCTCCCCTTCCAACGCCTTCGATGCTTGTTGCCTCCTGGGAACACGAGGCAGGTCTGCGCCCGCGCTGGAGAGTCGGCGCAGTGGCAGGATGGCTGCTGTGTTGCCTCGGATTACTCCTCACCACCTACCCAACCCTGTTGCTGGTCACGTGCTCTATAATGTTGTGCTGTGGACGTTTATGTGCTTTTCTGTGCAGAGGAGTTTTTTTGTTTCCTGTTCTCATGCTGTCCTCCTGTAGCCCAGCATGAGTAGAGGTCTCTTTTTTTCCTCTTGTACTTTCCCATTGTAGTGTACATTTCAGTGTTTTTCTGTAATGCAACCGTTCTCTGACTTGTATCCCTATGTGATGTCTGTGTTGTGTGTGTAAGGTCGGGGGGCGGGTTCATTCCACTGCAGGGCAACCTGCATGTGGCGAATAAACTTTGAACTTGAACCGTGGGAGACACAGCCGGCTGAGCAGCCGGCTGAAACGGCCTATCCCTCTGCCACAGGTGGGGGTGGGCCCGGAGATAAAAGCACTCACCTGCAACTGACCAAGGAGGCTGAAGAGTTGGAGGAAATCCAGCTTCAGCAGCTCAGTTTGCTGTTTGGGGATGTCATTAGTGCCGATGTAGATGATGAGCCGGTTGGCCTGTGGGTGGGACGCAAGGATGTTGGGAATTCTGTCCACTATGTCAACAACGGTGGCTCCCGGGAACGACAGCATGAGCGCCCCCCTCATCCGCACATTCCTGACGATGGAATCCCTGAGGACCAGCGTGGCGAGAGGAGGTGCCACCGGGGGCTGCTGGCCATCTGAGACGCCCGTGCCGCGGCACCAGGGATGTTCAAATGGAGATGCACCAGCCAGACCACGTGAGTGACTCCCAGGTAGCCGCGCCGTGGGTCCTCTTCTCCGAGGAGCCGGGGTAAAGCACAGCTCTCCGCGGTGAGTTTGCACCACAGCGTCGGGTTGCCCTCCGCGGCTCTGGGGGCGTAGTGGTGGAGATGGCGCAGACCTCAGTGACACAGTGGGATGGCGAGGGCTAGCGGTCAGAGGAGGAAAGTCCACAGGATCCAGGACATTGAATTTATTCTCCAGTACTACCGCACCGGAGGGGTGAGGGTGCGAGAGACGGATCCTCCTGGCCCCTCTGCAGCCACCGCGCGTCTCAACCACGGTCCATGGCGCTGGTTGGAGTGGAGTGGAGCTGACCAGAGCCTTGGGTCTGGCCCCTAGTTGAAACCAGCAGTTCTCGACCGTGGCAGAAACACCAATGACGCAAGTTGAGAGCCTGGGTTGACTGTTGGCGGGATCTTGGGACACAACAGCTGGGTGGTACACTGTGTCGGCTAGCTCAGCGCTAGTAGCGGTGGTTTGAGCTTTGCCAAGGAGGATCGTGTCAAGTTCGTGTTCAGCCCTCTGGATTTGGTATAGCATGGATATCCTTTGTTTCAGCTCGATCACTTTTTGGCTCAGGTTGATGCAGCTTTCACAACTGGATGTTGAGGTAAGTGGTGCCATTCCGGAATCTTGTACCGGTGACAGCGTCAAAAACAAAAATTGCCACTTTAGCTTACGTTAGCTAGTTGTGGCAGTTGCTAGCATTCGTGCATGCAGTCAGGAAGCTCCGACACAATGATGAAGCTTCCTTCAACGCATATATTAAACAAATATGTAAGACTGCTTTCTTCCATTTGCGCAACATCTCTAAAATTAAAAATATCCTGTCTCAGATTGACGCTGAAAAACTAGTTCATGCATTTATTACTTCCAGGCTGGACGACTGTAATTCATTATTATCAGGATGTCATAAAAACTCCCCGAAAAGCCTTCAGCTAATCCAAAACGCTGCAGCAAGAGTCCTGACAGGGACTAGAAAGAGAGAGCAGATTTCTCCTGTTTTGGTTTCCCTTCATTGGCTTCCTGTTAAATCCAGAATTCAAAATCCTGCTCCTCACATACAAGGTCTTAAATAATCAGGCCCCATCTTATCTTAATGACCTTGTAGTACCATATCACCCTATTAGAGCACTTCGCTCTCACACTGCAGGCCTACTTGTTGTTCCTAGAGTATTTAAAAGTAGAATGGGAGGCAGAGCCTTCAGTTTTCAGGCCCCTCTTCTGTGGAACCACTTTTAAGATTAGGCTTCAAACTTTTGCTAAAGCATATAGTTAGGGCTGGATCAGGTGACCCTGAATCCTCCCTTAGTTATGCTGTGATAGGCGTAAGGTGTTGGGGGATCCCTTTGATGCATTGAGTGTCTTCTTCAGTCACCTTTTTAACTTACTTTGTCTATACACCTCTCAGCATTTAATCATCAGCTATTGTTAATATCTGGCTGGTTAATATCCAGTGATGGGAATAACGGTGTTACTTTTTTCAGTAACGAGTAATCTAACTAATTACTATTCCTATCGTTGCAACGCCGTTACCGTTACTGACAAGAAAATGCAGTGCAGTCGCGTTACTATTTTTCAACAAACAGACGGTTGAAGCTGTCTTTAGCTTACTGCACCTTATTTCAGTTGCATGGAAGGAGCTGTAAGTAATCGACCAATCAAAAAATGATATGGCAACATGACATTTGGTTGTTTAGGAAGAGGGGGAAGTTTTAGGAGTGACGGCGAGAGAGAGAGAGAGAGAGAGAGAGAGCAGAAAAAGAGAGAGAGCGAGTTTTGAGATGTGAGAGATTTGTGACGTTTAGCGTGTTTAGAGTGTGTACTTAGTGTGTAGTGTTGTGGATAGTTTTGTGTTGTCTGTCAGAACAATGCTGTCTCCAGCAGTCACCTCATTTTTTTTCGAGTGGCACAAATAATTTGTGTGGCATCTGCTTGAATGCAGAACAGCTGATTGTTCTGTAAATAGTTTGAAATGGTTATTAAAAAAAACGGTAAAAGGTAAAACTTGTGCATATGATTTTAAAATTGACAATTTATATTTGCATTTAACATTATGAAATATGATTCATTAAACATGTTTGTGGTTGTTACAGTAAAAAATATAACTTTTTCTACTCGGATTTTATGTTTTTTGTCTGAATTTAGATCAATTGTGTCAATACAGTATGTCAAAATGAAAACATAACTGTAAATTCAGACACGTGAGGTTGTGCTGAAAAGAATGACACCAAACAAGGCAAAGTAAATAGTTTTTAAAGGTGAAATGTAGAGAAAACATCAAAAGTAGTTAAAAATGGCCAATTATACCCTGGACCCCTGAGGGTTCAACATTTTTTTTAAAGTAACGCAGTAGTAATTAATTACTTTTAGAATCTTGTAACTCAGTTACTAACTACTTTTTTGAAGAAGTAACTAGTAACTATAATTAATTAGTTTTTCAAAGTAACTTGCCGAACACTGTTAATATCCACTGCGTGTCCGCCCCTCCCTGAGCCTGGTTCTGCTGGAGGTTTCTTCCTGTTAAAAGGGAGTTTTTCCTTCCCACTGTCGCCGAAGTGCTTGCTCATAGGGGCTCATATGATCATATGATTGTTGGGATTTTCTTTCTTTCTCTGTATTATTGTTGGAGTTTCTGACAGAGCAGGAAAACATGGCATGGTGACTTCTGGAATTGTCTTTTTTTCTCCAGAATAATTTTCTCTTTCTTCAAAGTGTATTTTCAGTACAGTGCACCCTCCAAAGAAAATTAAAAAAATAAAATAAGCTAATCACCGAGTTACTAATGAGCTTATCCAGAGAATATTATATCTTTGTGATTAGTTTGACTAGAAGCCTTTCATACTGCATGCTGCTGAAGCCAATCTCAATCCAATTATTTCTGTTCAGACTGATGCAAGTCAGCACAATTAATCACTGATGCACTGATGCAGGGAATATGTTTTCACAGCTCTATACAGCAGTTTTGTGCACGTGAACCTGTGATAGAACAAAAAATATATGTTTGATTTAAATAACCAGTTTAGTCCACGAGGTCAAAGGTGAGTGCGATGGTTTTTCTGACCTCGGGTAAGGACAGAGATGTCTATACTTGCATGTACTTCTTTGTGAGTGATTTAGACTGGATGTTTTTTTTCAGACTGTCTAATGGTGTGTGCTCTGGCTGTGTGCTCACTGTTGCAGTCAGTTCAACACTTTACAGTCAAATCTTTCTGCTGATATGCTTTATAAAATTCTAAGCCATTACAAGAGAGCATTTCTGTAAAGTGAGGATGAAACGAAGTGGAGAGAAGCAAGTAGGAAGATTCAACAAACTGCTTCAGTCTTTATCACCTCATCCACTGTTTATGCACATAAATACAGAAGCTAACAGTCAGGGCATTTTACATAAATCTTTATTTTTAACTGTGTCTCAGCATTTGTGGATGTACTCAGTTGTCACGAAGCAGCTTCAGCTGACACCTGGAATGTGGAAGATAACACGATGTTGGTCGTCGGGTTGGATCAGATTACTTCAAGTACAAATGACAAACGCTAAAAGATGTTTCAACACATGAAATAAAACAACTGAATGTGTAACTGGATGTGGCTTCTAGTGAATGCACTTTATACTGTAAGTATCAATCCGTTTGGTACAGGCCAAGCTGGCTTTTCATACAGGAGGATTAAATTAACTGAGGCAACACCACCAAACAACACCAGCTGCCTGGGAATACCAAAATAAAACCACTAAAGCAGTTAAAGGTCATATTTGACACCCAGACTGCACTGCATGGACTCGAGAACACTTCTGTTTGCTGATGAATGCAGGGTTTATAAAGGTAAGGTACATACATAGAAGGAAGATTTGAATTAAAGCTGGAAGTCTGCATATGCACTGAACAAACAAATTCATTTTAAACAGAGTTAAAAAGTTCACTGAAAGACACGATGGGCACAAGAGCAACTATCTTTTTGTAATGTAGTAACTAATAGCTGACAAATAATCTCAAATTTACAAGTAGAAAAATAACTGTTTTAAGATTTTTTTTTTCTTCTTCAAATAAATTAGGGAAGTCTGTGTATGTGGTTCATGTTTAGAATAATGCATCTTTCAACAATGTATGCAGTGCATGAGCTGATTCTCTGTTTCTGACAGTACTTAGATCTGTAACCTGCCCTATCTTCCAGCTGAGGAAAGAGCAGTAGTTAGAGTAGATCAACAACGGCTCCAAAAACCTTCCTGAGGACATAATCCCAGGACGTCCTACTGGAATGAGACATGGGTCCATCACGCCCATTTCATGCTTTCTCTCTCCACGCGTCAGAAGTTGCAGCACGGAGAGATGACATATTTAAAGCCAAGAAGTCACTAGTGAGCAAGGAAGGCATGAAGTACATTCTAGCGTCCTTCTATAGCAGAAATGATGAAGTAACGTATTTAAACAGTGACGTCTGTTTAAATACTTTCCCGTGATTATTTCCATGGTACCTTAAATAAAATTTCTCCCTTTGCTGGTAGTGCAGCTTACTGCAACTTGTGCATCCTTTTCATGATTTGCTTCTCCAAAGCGTTAAATCGACACAGTGGACCAGCATGCCTATTAGATATTTCACCAAGAAACTGGGTTGGACCCAGAATCCGAATCTTCAGTCTTCTAGTTCCAAATCCAAATCCTGGAAACTCGATCAAAAAGAGTGGATGAAGGATCTTTGATATGTGATATTATGACTCTGGAAATGTGTCCATCAACAAATTATACTTTTTGAAAAACTGATGATACTGGGGAAAGTACAGATTTAATGTTTAAAGCAAAGAAACTCAAAATGGTCTGTACAGAGAGAACATCAGTGATCTAAGAAATATCTCACGTCTCCCCCCTTCAGAATCAAATTTTCCAGTGATTTCTGCAGAATCTCTTCCCTCTCATGCCTCAGGACTGTGCTGTGTAAAACAATCTCACTCTCAGAGGACTGTCATTTTCTTTCCACATGTAAATGTCAGTCTCTTTTGACAGCCTCCCCACAGTTTTGGAAACTATTAAAACCGTACCTGAAACTCTGATCGTCAGTGATGAGCCTGGGATAAAGCAGACGCTGATGTTTGATCTGTGATGGCAGTACATGTGGTCACAGTGGGATTTCCACTCTGAAAACATACATGTGTGAACGTGCACGAGAAGATGAAGACTCTAAACAGGAGATTTCTTTTTTCTTTTTTTTAAAGAGCCATTTACCAGAACTGTCTGTTCTCACATCATAGATGCCGCTGGCAAAGTTATACAGGACACTGTCCGGTTCCAGAGTCAGGGAAGTATTTCGAATACAGTCACTGAACAGCTATAGACATACACAACACATTGTGCTGGACTTGTGTATATGCTTTTGTCTAAGCAGTTTCACTAAAAGCTGTGAGGCAGTCAGTCCGTGAGTGTGTAGTTTAGCAATCTGACCACAGACATATGTCTACGTGCTCTGTAGCATTTACATAAACCGAGACAGGTCTGTTGGCATCAGCGGACCTGTTTATTACAGTATGAAGCAGAGCACAAACACCCTCTCAGTGATAAACACATGCTCATTCATATATAGTCGACCCTATACTCACAGACCATCTGTTGCAGCTCACGAGAAAAATCTGAAGTTTTTATGGTGTGCAGATAAAGAAATTCTTGTTTTTCCTCCGAGCAAAGCTTTCAAAGTAATGATTTCTGTCAAAAGTATTTCCTAAACAGACTGTCCTCACACAGGAGGTCTCAGGTTTCTAACGTGTGATAATACTTATAAGAGAATCTGACCCACACCACCATCTTTTCCTAAACATAAGAGAACAGTGAACAACAACAAAGGTTAGTGACTCCTATGTGTGAGTCAAACCCCAGTATCGTGTCTGAAAATCCTTTTTTTTGTCAAAATCACGCAGAGTGGAGTTTGTTCTTTTAAACTGCACTACACTTATACACTTATGCCTGGTTGCAATTTATGTCTATGTACCGTATTTTCACGACCATAAGGCGCACTGTGCTAAAAGGCGCAGTCTCAGTTATGTGTGCCCTTACTGTATTTAACACACACATAAGGCGCACTGGACATAGGGCGCATACAAGTATCGTATGCGTATTTAAAAATAAAGCGGTGAGCAAACCGGAATTCGGTACCTTACTCACATTTTCTATTGCCGGTAATCGTCATCATCAACAACACACAAGCATACAAGTGTTGCATATTTAAAAAATAAAGCAGGAGCAAAAACAAAGTTGGTACTCACATTTTTAACAAGCATACAAGTGTGCATATTTAAAAATAAAGCAGGAGCAAAACAAAGTTTGGTACTCACATTTTTATCATCAATCAAACCCATCGAAGTCCTCATCCTCTGTGTCTGAATTGAACAGCTGCGCTAAATCTCCATCAAACATGCCAGGTTCACTGTCTTCACCGTCAGAGTCACTTTCCGTGCCGTGCGGCTCCTCGGAAACGATGCCGGCTTTTGCGAAAGCTCGAACAACAGTGCCAGCAGACATGTTAGCCCAAGCATCTACAATCCATTGGCAAATTGTGGCGTAACTCACCCGGCGCTGCCTTCCACTCTTAGTGAAACTGTGGTCTCCATCGGTCATCCATCGCTCCCAGGCCGCTCGCAGCCTTACTTTGAACGGGCGGTTCACACCGATGTCCAGCGGTTGGAGTTCCTTTGTCAGGCCTCCCGGAATGACAGCAAGCTCACAGTTCATTTGCTTCACAAGTTTTTTCACATCGGCTGTGAGATGGGCACGCATAGAGTCACAGATCAACAGCGATGGTGATGCGTGGAAAAAACCACCTGGTCTCCTTACATACACCTCCCTCAGCCACTCTTTCATCATTTCCTCATCCATCCAGCCCTTTTCATTTGCCTTAATGATGATTTCTGCTGGAAACTTCTCTTTAGGCAAAGTCTTTCGCTTAAAAATCACCATAGGCGGCAGTTTCTGTCCATTAGCATGGCAGCCAAGCACAACAGTAAAAGAAGACTTTTCATACCCCGTTGTGCGTATCGCTACCGTGCTGGTCCCCTTCTTCTCCACAGTGTGACTCACCGGGATGTCAAAAGTGAGCGGGACCTCGTCCATGTTTGTGATGTGGCTGGGCTGGATGTTTTTGTCGCCAATGTGTTTGCTGCAGTAGGAGCGGAAGATGGCCAGCTTTTCCTTATAATCCGCTGGAAGTTGCTGCGCTACCGTAGTCCCGGTCCTGATGGAAAAATGGCACCGTTTAATAAAACGAAAGCACCAAGACGGACCTCCTTGGAAATGTTCAATGTTCATCTCTTCAGCTAGTGAAACTGCTTTTAGCCGAATGGTGACCGTCGAAACGCTTCTCCCGCTCGCTCCTTGCTCGATGATCCACCGCTCGAGTCTTTCCTCCAACTCGAGCCACCTCGCCTTATGTCCGCGGAAACTCAGCTGCGTTTTCTTGACCTGCCGGAGCTTGTTTTCCAGCTTCCTCCATTTGCGAACCATCGATTCGTTAATCTTAAATTCTCTCGCCGCTGCTCGATTTCCATGTTCCTCCGCGTAGCTGATGGCCTTCAGTTTAAACTGTGCTTCGTAAGCGTGTCTCTTTGCCATTTTCAGGGTTGTTAAAACAACGATGTCCTGCATAATGCACATACCTGTTCTTTTATACAGGTATGTGCGATTGTCCCGGTATATACGATCAACGCCCACACTTCACCCTTTAACGTTCTCATGGTGTTCTCTACTACGTCCTCCTTACAACACATAGGGCGCACCGCGCTATAGGGCGCGCCGCACTTTTTGAAGAAAATCTAAGACTTTTAAGTGCGCCTTATGGTCGTGAAAATACGGTAATGAAACCTGTAGATTCAAATTTCAGAAGTTTATTGTTAATCAACTTTTGATTTGATTTTTATTGATTAGCATTCAAATATCTCAGTGAAGACAGAATAAAGATTACCACAAAGCAAGAAAGCATGAGACAAGGCTAATCAAAAGGTATTGGCTGAAGCATTTGCTTATTACACCAACCCTTTTAACATAAGATCTTTTTGCATGCAGCTCCTGTACACAGGGCTCGAAGCAAAGAATAAAACAAAGCAAAAACAAAACAAACAAACAAACAAACAAACAAAACTATCCACCTTAGATAAGTAACTACATCAAAGCAAAAGAATCAACTTGCCTGATTCCACTCAGGAACAGTCAGGTGGTGAACTTTAATCACTGCCACTGGACAGTCAAGCTTGAGCTCTAAGTGTATGTCCTTTCCTCTTCTTTCTTTGTGTTGGACACATGAACACAACAATGCACGCACATTGGATTTCTTTACTTCATGAACATTATGCACTTCTTGCTCATTCCAGTGTCCAAAATACCACACATGGACTTAAATACCCCTTGACTACTGAATATGGCCCCATCTCTACACTTCTGAATCCCCACCTTGACATGTCGATTGCATTTGTGTGCCTTTATGACCCCAGTGACTCTTTTGCAAGGAGAAATTGCTCCTGGTACAGCAACTCAAGATTAATCAGTCCTGAGCAGAAACCGCCAAAGAGCAGGAGCTTCAAAAGTGAGCTATCTGACATTTATAAGAGACATTTCTGCCGAGGTGGACAACCGACACAGAGCAGCCACCTCATGGACCAGCCATGTGCAAAGAGGTGGGATCTTTCGAACAGTGATACCAAAGGAACTGAAAATATCCGCCTGTGAGGAAATTAAACAGCATGTATAGTCTGGACACGAACCATCAAGAAGATGTTTTATTATTTTCCTCTCTTCAAGTGTTTTTTTTTTTCTTCTATTTTATGTGTTGAGATCTTAGTGCAGTCTAAATGTGAATAGGTTTAGGAATCAACATAGATTGGACAGGAAAGTCATGGATTGTGTAAAATTTAAAGATTACTGGTTTTACGTGTCATATCACAGTAACCTGTGATGTATTTGTGATGTATTAGCAGAGGAGCTATGAAGATAAATTTGCTGATAGGTATAGAGCTTTGGAACTGCAATGCATTCTGGGTAGCCACCACCATGTCAGAAACCAATAAGTAATAAGCAGGAGAACCCACTAGGAAAAGCTGGGAAAAAAACCCAAACAGAGAAGATCAGATGCATGATACGATACAGGGAGAAACAATGAGGCGTAGCAGTGTTCTTTGGGGGAGGGGCTTGTTACATGTTCTCGAAATCTATTTGTGACGAGCAACAAGACATTAAACAACATCTTGATGCATTCTCAATCATCCAGGAAAGTAGATCTCCAAAAGTTGATTCTGTTCATCTGGACGTAGCGTTTTGTTGGAGAAACGTTTCGTCATCATCCAAGTGACGTCTTCAGTCTCAGCTGACTGCAGGTTTCAATCTTATGAACAGTACATTTACATAATGACTGAAACCAGCCCACTGAGGGAACAATGGGCTGGGAGGTCAGTTCCTTAATCTTAATTATGCAAATTCTCATGACCATTGAACAACAGCCACTGACCAAAACCCACTGATCAAAGACCATGAGTACCATTCACAGAGAGTTGGGGAATGGCTGCAATCACAGCATTGTAAGATGGCGAAAGAGATGAGAGTCATGAGAATTTGCATAATTAAGATTAAGGAAC
This sequence comes from Simochromis diagramma, assembly GCF_900408965.1. NCBI lineage: Eukaryota > Metazoa > Chordata > Actinopteri > Cichliformes > Cichlidae > Simochromis > Simochromis diagramma. The sequence continues at coordinate 1,085,301 of NW_024387201.1, read as the reverse complement.
TGACCTCCCAGCCCATTGTTCCTTCAGTGGGCTGGTTTCAGTTATTATGCAAATGTACTGTTTATAAGATTGAAACCTGCAGTCAGCTGAGACTGAAGAAGTCACTTGGATGATGATGAAACATTTCTCCCACAAAACGCTACGTCCAGATGAACAGAATCAACTGTTGGAGAAGACATTAAACAAGTTAAAAGTAACAAATGGCTTCAAGCTCACGTTCATACACATGGCGCTAAATTAAATCATTCTCAGTCAATAACCAAGGCTCTGTCATAATGCTGACATTTGCAACTTTGGGAAAACTTAGAAGGGAACCAACTACTAGATGCTCGATTACTATTTTGCCCTTATATGGCGGTCAAAAGTGGGGGCCCTGGCAGACTGATCCCCGGCTATTGGGGCTGACTACTGGGACATGGAACCTCACTTTTATTCTGACTAAATAAAGTCAGGCTCACCTCAATGCACCGCTTGGCCTCTGGAACCGGCCACCTGGAGAGGGGTTGGACTGTGTTCTAGTCTGGAGTTGACCTTGGCAGCAGGCAGGGGTTGGTATTCATGTATCCCCTCGGTTTGCTGCCTGTATCTTGGATTTATTTGCCAGTGGAAGAGATGATTGTTTCCCTGTAGTTTTGGATCAGAGAATGGGTCCTGACTGCAACAGTTCAGAGTACCCAGCCTTCGTGGGATGCTCAGTTGTGATCCAGCTGGCAACTCTGATGTCCTACTGGGAGACTTCAGTGCTCACATGGGCATGGGACACTGCCGTGACCCAGGGGAGGCGTTATCAGAAGGAACCCTGATCTGAATCCTAATGATGTTCCATTATTGGTATTATGTGCAAACATAAGTGCACCAGGACATCCTAGGTCACAGGTCAATGACTGATTTTGTAACTGTATCATTGGCCCTACGGCTTTAGGTTCTGGTGAAGAGAGAAGCTGAGCAGTCAACTGATCATTACCTGGTGGTGAGTTGTATGAGATGGCATGGGAGGACACTGGACAGACCTGGCACACCTAAACATATTGTGAGGGTGCACCGGAAATGCCTGGAAGACACCCCTGTCTGTGAGACCTTCAACTCCCGTCTCTGGCAGAGTTTCCACAGTATTCTAAGGGTGGCTGTAGCTCCTAAAAGCTCCTCTCAAATATTTGAAACATTTTTTTTTATCTGAAAAAAAATATCAGTCAGTAACATTAAAAAAGAACTGATCTAAATTAATTTAACTGTCTCTCTTTGTGAGGACAGCGATTCCATTCCCAAGGTTTAACCATCACATCTAGGTGCCAAACGTTTACCCTAACTCACATCTAATTTTAACCCTAAGATCAGCTCTTCACCCTCAAATGGGCCTTTTGAATGGCTAAAAACTTGTAATTTTTACAAAAAAATGTTTTACTCTAATGTATTCAAAGCAGTACATTTATGCACTGCAACTTATGCACTGCACTCGTAATCAAAATGACAAACAAACATATATCTTAGAGGAAAGCTCATTCAAACCAACAAAGTTCTGAGAGTCGGAGAATTAGTCCCAAGTACATTGAAGCTGTGGTCTAATGCTTTATACCATGAACATGAGAAGTATCAGCAGTTTCCCAGTTCCACAGAATTTCTCTGCTGTATATACATGAACACTGTGGATGACTGTCCTCATTGTCAGCAGACTTTTGGGAGACCCAGATCAAACTGCCTCTAGCTCAGCTTCTTTTGCTCTGAGATCAGATACAATGTGCAGATACACAAGGTAGAACAAGACACAGGAGAAATAAGCTAGCTAATCACACTCTGACTCATTGTAATACCTACAGCATCCTCTAATCTCTGCAGAGACTGATGAGCTCTGAAATTTTTCAAATAAACTATTCCTCTGTGTGGTGCCGCTGCAGAGGAGGTGGCATCGGCAATCACCGATCACCAGCTTAAAGTCTGTGCTCTCTGACTGCTGTGGTAGTTGCTGTCAGAACGGTGAACTGCGAACTGAAAAGCTGCAGCCGGTGTGTACATTGCAACAGCTGTGAATAAAGATGCTGAAAAGCATGCAATCGTGGACGGGTCTGCTGAGGTTCTGTTACACTCTGCAGATCATCAGTTAGCTGTTTTACAGCTACTCTTTCAAGAACATTTGAGATAAAAGGAAGGTTGGAGATGAGCTTTTAATGAGCTAAGACAGCAGGTCACCTAGTAATTAGAAGGTTGGATCCCTGGCTGAGCAATAAGCTACACTCTGAGTTGCTATGTGTTTATCAGAGTGTGAATGTTGCACTTTTAACCAGTCACATGTAGCCCAAGTCTACATTTCAACTCTGTTTTGTTAATTGTAGTAATTAATTGAATTAATTCTTTACTTACTCTCAGACCATTGGGTCTGCAGTTCAAAGAAGAAAAACTAAAACTTTCTTATGCAAATTTTCACATTAATTTATTGGAATAATCGATTACAACCCATCAGCTTCTCCCATGCTTTACTAACACCTGGCATTTTCGACAGCTTTCAAATACAGTAAACTACATTAATCTTTAATCTTTTTACACATAACACGACCAAATCACATTTTCTTTCACACTTGACCAAGTGGTGCTACACTTTAAGGGCACCACAAGTGCATGGCACAACATAGAAGAGCCACCTCCACAGGACAAGACTCGGCAGTCCATCTGCATCTAAAGGTCAAAGGTCACTCTTTCGAGGATGCCAGTGTTCACATTTTGGACAGAGAGGACAGATGGTTTGAAAGAGGAGTGAAAGAAGCCATCTATGTCCACTGTGAGCGACCATCTTTGAACAGAGGCGGGGCTTACGACACCAACTGTCTGCCATCTATAATCCAGTTTTGAGTTCCCTCCCCAGACGCCTTAACGCCCACTCACATCCTGGGCCATTTGACCTCAGGAAATCACATGATAAGGTGGGGCCAGGTTTCACAATGAGCTCACCCGAAACTCTGGCTGATCGGGACCCACACCCAGTTTCACACCTTGGCTCAGGCGATTAGAGGATCATCAGGGGGTCCTTTTGTCCCTCTGTGGGGGGATACTCCCACTAGGTTTAAATCTGGGACTCTCCACCATTTGACCTTAGAACTGAAGAATTTTCTCGGATGACAGATGAAACGTCTTCAAGTAACTTAAAGAAGTCCAGACGCTTTTCTTTGCAAGCTCATGACCTGGATGACTGAGAACCTTCACAGACATACACTTTAAGGGACTAACCATAAAATTGCATGTTAAATAATGAAATAAATAGTTTCGCTTTCAATAACCTTTTTTCTAAAGGCCTGTGTTTAAGCTATACCACAGCTTTATCCTGAGATGGTCAGGTTTACTTGACTTTCTTTAACCTGACAGAAAGGCCTGAAAGCCACTTAAAATACATAACACTAAGTATGCTGTTCACAATCTTTCTAATCTTGCAATAATGTTAACAGCTAGCAGATGAGGTTGTCTGATGAGAACAAAAATCTGACTGAACACCCAAATAAGACAAGTTGGACCACAGCAGGAGGAAAGTTAGCTAAAAACTTATATGAGAGCTCCTTCTAAACTATTTGAAAACTCCAGGCAACCTTTTTAAGCTGGTTGAAGTAGATGTAAGGTTGTTAACAAATTAAAACCTACAATTCTAAATTTTGCCTCCACTCTAAATCCAGATGTGTTACTTAATAGGTTCAATATTAATCCTTTAAGACCTACCATAGAACCAAGTCCGCCAGAGCTTACTTTATATTTTTACATGTTGTAGTGCAATTTTTGGGAGCATTTCAAGTTGCTATACATCAATACAACCACTACAGCCTAAATTTTAATAATATGTCTGCATTAAGTGCATAGTAATTAAATAAATTGTAAAAAAGTGCAATAAACTGCAAAAAAATTGAAAATCATTTTTGTTTTTTTTAACATATATTTCTAGTTAAAGGAATTTAAGACGTTTATCCCTCAAAACTGTAAATACAAAAAAGTTGCATAAAATAGTTTCCGCCACAGAAAATTTATTTTGAGTGTCTTCATAGTTTCATTTTTGAAATACACCAATTTTTATACACTGCAGGAAAAACGAAAATGAATACTAGAATGCAAATTTGCAAAAAAAAAAAAAACAGCATATGCATCAAAATAAACTATTTCCAGCAGTGCAATTTGAGTCCTAAGCATCCCAGAAACTATTCAGAAAAGCATAAAGTCAAACATAACTTTTCAAAATACCAGTATAGGCTTATAAGGTAAAAAACTACATTTCCGCGAAAATGACGTCACTTCCGGTTTTGGGCAGGTAATGGCGGACATGCGATAGTTCGCGCTGACGTCTATTCCAACTTAGGAAGTGTTATGAACAGCCGATCGGATCGGCAAAGCGTGGAATATTATGTTTTTGTTGCTGCAAGTGCTTTTTATGCAGTTTTTTGGTGTATGTGGAAGGAAACGGTGACCTAGGACAAGCTGATGGTATAAGATGTAAGTACAACTCCTCCGGTTTCATATGCAAAAAAATTATTGCACTAGGTTAAGTTGTTCCGGTTCTACAGGGATTTAAAAATAGTCATGCAAAACGGAGCGTGCCCGTTACGTCCGGTTTTAAAGGGTTAAATAGTTCAATTTAATTAAATAGGTATATTTAGTTTTGTTCTACACTATAAAAAATCTTAAATGTAATGATAGAAAATAATATAATGACAAGCAGTGACAAGGAATATGTGTATTTATGTTGAGTGACTCTATTTTAAAGATTATACCACCTTTTAATGATTTTAACAGGTATATAAAGTATACACACTAAAGCTTGATACAAATACAGGAGGAGCTCAAGGAGAGGACAATCATCAGCTTCTAATTCTGAATCGGTATTTCGTTTGAATGACCAGAAGCATATCAGGAAGTAGGTGTACTGAATTTATCCCTTTAAATAATTTTATAGCCATTATTACACCTTTTAATTTTTCACATACGACGGCTCCAAACAAACCAAATCTGTCAAGGTTGTACGACGAAAAATCTTGTAAAAAATCCAGATCAAATATGCGGCTCCTCTGCTGTCCATTAGTCTGAGACCTTCTAGGAAGCTCACTGCGCCTTGTTTTTGTCATTGTGTAACTATTTCTGAATTTCTGCTGTGCCGAAGTTCAAAATTCCAACTGGAACTAAAATGACTTATTTTCTTCCTTATCTATTTTTGTAGCTTGTAAACATCTTTCTCACAGGTTAAAGACAAACAGATGGTTGGTGTTGCAAGTTTTTTTCAGTGCAGTATTAATTAAAGCTTATAGCAGCTGATGCAACAGATTCACACTGACCTGCAATTAAGGAGAACACTTGAGAGTTTGGAGAGCTGGGGATATAGCAGCCTAACAAAGTGCTGCCAACTGCCATTAGAAATCCATCCCTCTCACTGGGATTTGTACTCATTAAAAGTTGCTTTGTGACATTTTGATTTAGATGGTTTTTTTTCGCTCTTGTCTGTGTGCTTGTGTTTTTCTGGTGCTTGTGAAGTTCTCCTAAATGTGAGGTTGGAGTAAGTCGACGAGCAAAATGTAAACACGAGAGGATGAGTTTACCAGGTTATATACGGCCACGGTCTTTATGAACATAATGGCATGTTAAGTTAATAATAATCCGTCCTCTTTTTCGCTTGTCCAGAAGTGTGCAACAACTAACACGGGAAAAAGTACAGGTCAGTAGTCCATCACCAGGCAAATGCAGACAAACAACCACAAATCACAATATCAAATTCAAAGAAGGGACAGAAGACATACAGTTTCCAACCAGGAGACCCACATCTACAACCTGGAGCTTTGAGGTGACAGGGAAGGAAGCTCACACGGGGAAGGAAGAAGAAAAGAAAAATCCATACAGCACCTGCAACGCAGAAATATAAAAAAATGTACAGATACGTGAGAGCGTGTGTGTGTGTGAGAGAGAGGGAGAGTCTGTGTACGTGTCTTTGTCATGAAATCTTCTTGAAAATGAGGGTGTGAAGCTTCAATATCGCCCCCTGGAGCTACAGGCAGACAGAGATGTATCCAGGAGTTCCCTAAAGAGTACCAAAGACCTAAGGCAGGGGTGTCGAACTCCAGGCCTCGAGGGCCGTGTCCTGCAGGTTTTAGATATCACCCTGGGTCAACACACCTGAAACAAATGATTAGTTTATTACCAGGCCTCTGGAGAACTTCAAAACATGTTGAGGAGATAATTTAGCCATTTAAATCAGCTGGACACGTCTAAAACCTGCAGGATACCGGCCCTCGAGGCCTGGAGTTTGACACCTGTGACCTAAGGCCTCACATCTGGGCAACAACTGCTTGTCCATTCCAGGTGGGGTCACTGCATGTAGTGAACCGTAATGACTAGTTTAGTGTAATTAAAAAGGAGGGGCAGGTCGCCGCACAGCGCAGCCAGCAAAGCCACATGATCACATTATAAAATCTGCTGGAAAACCATCGGGACCAGAGGTTTCACTGTTTGGGAGATGCTGCAGGTTCATGACATTCAGACAATGAAAGAGGTGAACTCAGAGCCTCAGGCTGTTCATTTAGTTTTGGTAGATTTATATTGCTAAATTCTTCAGTGGCTGCTTTATATGAATTAATCTGTGATGCGTATAGAGCTTCATCATAAAACTCTCTAAAAATATTTTTTTATTTGTTGTGGGTCATGATTAATGTTTCCAATTGAATCCTTAATAAAATTAATAGCAAACAAAACTTTTTGCCACGTTTGAAGTTCTCCAAAAACAGCCTTTATAGCAGAAATTATTATTAAAGATTTAATTGAACTCCAGTTTCAGTTTTCTCAGTGTGTTGATTATATGTTCGTCTGGTGAGGCAGCACACACAACTTCTAATGGTGGAATTTTTTGTTTTAGTTCTAATACAAGCATTTTTTCATTATCTTTTTTCTTATGTGAACAGTAAGACATTATTTTGTCCTAAATTATCAACTTTCCTGTTTCCCAAAGAATACATGGTGAAATCAGTGGGGCGCCATGTTCCCTCAGTGAGTTGTCATACTCGTGAGTTTGAGGAAGTGAACACCCCTACTTGTAATTTAAAACAACAACTTTTTTTCTATTTTCTATTAACATCTAACTGTCCCAGCTGCTGTGTAAAGTATAATCATCATAATTCTTTCTTGTAAATTACATTTGTGTTTAAATCCTCTGACAGTTTTTAATTTCTCTCTTACTATTCGCTTGTTGTTCATTTATCTCAGTAGTCACCACTAACAGCTCCCTGTTAATGTGTTCTCCTGCACCACCCTAAAAGAAAAATCACTCTTAGTTTCATAGTTTTTTGGTGTTTAACTGAAGAAAACAATCATTACACCAAGTAAAAAAGACATATGCACCATACTTTGTTCCTTCATCTGTGATCAAACCAACAATTACAGTATCACCAAGCTATTACATGAAAAAGAGCAAACTGGAGCCACTTCCATTTGCATAAATGGAAGTGGCTCCAGTTTGCACTGAGCTGAGAACATTGTGCAATATCACTGACATCACGTGCAATGAACAGATTTAATGCCTGTATTTTGATATTTTCGGTATGGGAGCATTTATTGGGACTTCACATTTCTTTCTACATTTCTTTACATTAGGACCATGCCACTTAATCCAGTTGGCCAAGCTGTTTTTTTTTTTTTTTTATCTTTTAATCTCTCTAAAAATTTGACTTAATCAGGGTCAAGCTGTTCCCAAATATAACTCACACTGAATTCTGTGTTTCAGTCTCCTATAAAAAGCAATCAATCCAAAGATCAAATGATCCTGTAAATAAGTTGTTTTCCCTGCCCCATCCTTGTGGACAAGTTCCTGCCATCCCTGTCTTAGGTTATCTTTCATTATTATTTTTTTGTACACTTTTTTTAAATCCCCAGTAGGGAAATTACTCTCTCCATTTAACCCATTCGCTCAGTATGTAGGGACAGTACCTTACTCAGGGTACCAAACGGCTACCTCAGGGCAAACACTCGCTATCTCCCCCCCTTATTTCCTGCTTATGCTTATATTTACACCTAACAACAATTAATTCATGGTTTATAATTTTGAAAAATTGTGATTTGTTTTTATATAACATTATCAACACAAAACCTTTCTTAATACATTTCTACAGTTCTAATTTCATCCAAATTCCTAACAGTCCACTGAATCATCATTCCAATAATTGCACCTTACACTGTAAATTCCAGTACCTTACATAAATAAGTTAACTTGGCGAGGAACAATACAAGATTTTTAATAGTTTGTGTTAATTATACAGTGAAATTTTTAATGAGTGTTTACTGACTGTTAAGTGAAGACAGTTGTTTTACCAGTGGGAGGAAGTAATGCGCTAAACTATGCCTAGCCAGATGAAAAGAAGATGCTTAGTTATTTGGAAAGATGTGGATTTTAACCTTTTCTGAAGACCCTTTTTTTCCAAAAACAGTAGGGTGAGTAATTGAACTAGGAAGAAGTGGGATTCCCTCTGTTTCTCAGCTGATAAATAAAGTTTATTAAAGAATTAAACCCCACTCCAGGAGACTGATTCCAGAGTTCAAGCCATCGAGGTGATCCCGACTATATGTTCCTGTCAGCCAAATGCTGGCCCTTCTCCCACCAGAGAGGTGAAATTTTATGTCCCAGCCACTAGCATCAGTCCACCATGGCCACCACTGCCCGACACATACTGCACGTGACCCCTATGATGCTTCGTAGATAAGTTGAAGTTTTTGCCAATGGAAGTAAGGCTTGTTTCCCTGCACCTTCAGTCCAGGAAATGTGTCCTGACTGTCATCTGCACGTATGCACCAAGTGACAGTTCAGACTGCCCAGCCTCCTTGGAGTCGCTCAAGTGTTCTCCATTTGGTGACTTAGTGGTCCTACTGGGAGACTTATGTGGGCAATGACAGTGATACCTGGAGGGGCCTGAATGGCAGGAGCAGCCTGCCTGATCTGAACCTGAGTAGTGTTTGTTATTGGTTATGGGAGTCACAGTCTGTCCACAACAAAGCTGTGGATGCAAGGGAGTTGTTGCATGTCATGATGATAACCGCTGAACTAGATGATAGACACCAGTGTGTATCCTGTAGGAGGTGCTGTGGGAGTATGCGGTGTCTGTTGAGGTGCTCTGAGCATCTGACTAGGACACCTCCTGGGTGAGGGCGAGGGACATCTGTGATCCTCTGCTTAGGTTCTTGCCCGCATGATTACCCCTAATGGTTCCGGATAAGTGGAAGAAATTAATAATTGGATTGTCATTAGTTATTATTAATCTATGGCTCTCTTCCACAGCGTGCCTTTGTCCTGTTTTTCTCCCATCACCTCTAACCAGTTCATCCATAATATACATCCCCGTACTTTGCACTAAACCTTTATATTTATTTTCATCTAGTTACCTTTAAAAATGACTCGATGAAAGGAGCTTTTTATTTATCTCTATGAAAGCTCTCAATTCACATATTCAATTTAACTCAGTTTTATTTATTCAGAACCAAAACACAACAACAGTGCCTCAAAGTGCTTTATATTGTAAAGACCCATCAGTAATACAAAAAAACACAGAAAATGTCAATGGTCATATGACCCTCTGTGAGCAAGCGCTTTGGGAAGGAAACAGTGGGAAGGAAAACCCCCTTCTAACTAGTGATGGTAAATTTGATTCTTTTACTGAATTGGGTTTTAATGAGTCACTCACCAAAGTGAATCGGGTTTTTTGAGTCATTTGATTCACTGAGTCAGTTGACCAGAGAGTGCAAAAAATGTACATTTTCACTCAAACTTAATTTGTTTCTCTTTTCATGTAAATCCTACTGCTAAGATGAATGATTAAAAAACAACAACAACAACAACAACAACTATTTTATAGAGCAAAAAAGAGCAAAAACATTTCTAAAATTAAGCAATTTCCTATCAAAATTGCTTAATAAACATTTATTTTGTTTATTTTTATTTTATTAGTATTTTCCTTAAATGTGTTAAATATATATTTTCTCATCTAAATGTCCACTGAGCTGTGAGCCAGGGGGCGGAAATGCGCCTTAACATTGGTTGCCAACCAAGAAGAAGAAGAAGCTGTGAGCCAGGAGGGAGGGGGTGAGTGAGTGAGTGAGTGATTCGTTCGCTCTATGATTCAGCACAGGAGGGAGGGGGTTAGTGAGTCCTGAGTGATTCGCTTACGCTTACAATTCAGCACAGGAAGGGAGAGGGTGAGTAGCTCAAATGTGCTGTTAGCATGTTAGCAGAGCGACGCTACTGTGAACCGAGGAGCTATTTTCTTGATGTGAGCTTCTACTCAGGGTTTTTTCTTCCAGTTCAGAGCAGAAATGTTTTTGTTACGATACTGGATGTTGTGTTTTTCTCCACAATTTTAATTATAAGCTAGATACATTGCTGCTAACAGCAACAGGGATGAGTCAGTGAGTCAGTTGGGCTTGTGAATCATGATTCATGAGTCAGTAAAGTGATTCTCGAGTATTGAACGATTCGTTCATGATTCGCGCATCACTACTTCTAACCTTGGACAGAGCCAGGCTCAGGGAGGGGCGGCAATCTGCCGTGACCGGTTGGGATTAGGGGAGGAAGACATGCTGCGGAAAGAGGCAGAGATTAATAATAACTCATAATTAAAAACAGTAATACATATAGTGATTATCAGTGTTTGGTAAGTTACTTTAAATTAGTAACTTAGTTACATTACTAGTTACTTCCATCAAAAGTAACTCAGTTACTTCAAGTTACTCGTTACTTTCAAAGTAACTAGTTACTAGGGAAAGTAACTTTGGTTTTACTCAGACTTCTCTTGTTAATGTGTTGCTAACTGGATACCCAGCAAGAGTGCCAGTCTTCTAGCTTGCTTACTTGCCACAAGTGCACTGTGCCACCTACCAAAGGAAAAAATAATGTGCACATTTCCACGAGAGAAATCCCATGCCTGGACCGTCGTTGACCACCGCCATGATTCTAGCCTACGTCACGGCGTCATGTGCGCCTTTTACATCCAACACAAAAACTGCAGTCGTGGTGCTTTGATTGTACTCAGAACTCAGAAATTCTGCCTTCCGAGTAGGAAGATGTACGTAACACCAGACTGCAGATGAGCTGCATACAGGGCTGGACTGGGACAAAAAATCAGCCCGGGCATTTTGACTAGAGACCGGCCCACCATTATAGGGAAAAATCATAAAGCCTTTGAATGAAAATAAACACTGTTGTGACAGTGATGTTTGGATGGTATATATGTATCAATCTATCAATCGTTTGTTGTAAGACTCAGATAATTATTTTTTTTAAAAGTGAGACATTTTAAATGAGAATAAGAAAGTATTTCTTTGTGCCCCCCTTTCCCTGTTAATGCCCTACCTGCCCCCTGGCAACACTTTGCTAGATCCGCCCCTGCACAGTTACCAGCTGTCAGCTACTTAGAAAAGGATCCTGGTGTTATTTGTCTCTCAGAAACAGTTCATAACTTCCCTTCAACTCATTCATGTCACCTAAAAGGTAAACCTGTTTCTCCATCACCTGTTCAGCTCTGATGATTCAGTAAGGACATCTCCTGGTTTCATCTTCATGTTTCCCTCTCACCACATATCCAAACCGACATCATGACCAGCAGCTTTACAGCTGTGATCATTGATCAGTTTCATGATTGAAGTAGAAACGGGAGAGGGAGGGGAGAGAATGAGAGAAGAAGAGGCAGCTGTGCAGCGTAAACACAGAATAACTCCAGCTTTGTGTCTTTTTCATTGTAGCTGAAGTACGGGACAAACTGTTCCCTTTCACCTCAATACGAAATGCATGATATTTTCTCTGAATACGAGACGATTCTGTTTTTTAGGGAACGGTTGGCAACTCTAATAATTAACCGTATGAACAAAATAAAGTTCAACATCAGTAACATAGCACCACCCAGCTGTATAGAAACTCCGTCATGACGAAAAAGTAAGCATAACGAAAATAAACTCCACCTAAACTTGGTTTATATCTGACCCAGATAGACTGCAGGTCATAACGTCTTACCTGAAGTTCAGTTCACCTGATATTCAGACCTGCGGCTGCCTCGGGTCTCTCCTCTTGCCTCCTTTTCCTTCATCCACCTGCTGGCCTCCACCACTTGCTAATGTTATTGAATCTGTGGAAGCTCCGCGATAGCCACCACACGAAGTAACGAATAACGAGCCTATCTAAATCCCAGTAACAGTTAACGCGTTCCTGATTTTGACATAATAACTAGTTACCGTGCTTGTTACCACAATAATAACGTAGTTACTGTAACGCGTTACTTAATCCTTTAAGACCTACCATAGAACCAAGTCCGCCAGAGCTTATATTATATTTTTACATGTTGTAGAGCCATTTTTGGGAGCATTTCAAGTTGCTATATGTCACGGGAGTGGAACGGACTCAGGCGCAGACTGAGGTAGCACAGTTCAACGACACTTTATTAATCACACTGGTGCACTATATACACGTGAAGGGCGGGGGGGGGGAACACCAGGGTCCCGGGGATCAATAGGCTGGGGAGACACACTTCTTCGCACTCGCTCTGCTCCTCGTCCAAACAGTCTCCACACAAGCAGCTCACTCTCCTACTCACGGGGTCCAGGGGTCACAAAAGGGCTGATCCAGGTAAACCTGTTTACACAGACGAGGGTAAGTCGAAGGCAAACACGGGAACAGTAGAATCGCAAGGAAGCCAGGCAATACTAACGAGAGTTACTCAATATTCCAGCGACGAATAGCTCAGAGCCCCAGCCTTAAGAGCCAGAGAACTGCAATTCGCTCGAGATCAGCTGCAGGTGCGTGGGCCAAGGGCAGGAGCCCAATCAGAGCTCCGCCCAGGCAGACAGGTAGGAGAGAGAGAGCGAGAGAAAAACAACAAACACTTGTGGCCACACTGGGCTGGCTGGGGAGGCACAGGGACCATGACAGTACCCCCCCCCTCAACGGGAGCCTCCCGGCGACCCACCAGGCTTACCCGGGTGCAGGCGGTGGAAGTCCCGGAGCAGACCCCTACCCACGATAGCCGACCGGGGCACCCAGGAATGTTCCTCTAGCCCGTAGCCCTCCCAGTCAACCAGGTACTGAAAACCCCGACCCCGGCGGCGGGAGTCCAAGATGCGCGAGACGGCGTCAACCAGCTGGCCACCCACGAGCCGGGGGGGCGGCGGGGGCCTGGAAGGAGGGCACAACGGGCTGGAGACCACTGGCTTGACCTGAGAGACATGGAATACATCATGAATACGCATATTGCGTGGCAGAGCCAAGCGGACGGATGCAGGGTTGATCACAGCACTGATTTCAAACGGGCCGATGAAGTTGGGGGTGAGTTTCTTAGATTCGGCACGTAAGGGCACGAAGCGAGTGGAGAGCCATACCTTCTGCCCCACCACATACTCAGGGGCGGCCGTCCGGTGGCGATCCGCGAGTGCCTTATTCTGTTCTTTCGTCCGGAGTAAAGCCGCCCGAGTGGCCCGCCAGGCCCTGCGACACCTGCGGAGGCGATGTTGGACAGACGGAACAGTATGCTCACCTTCAACCATGGGAAACAGAGGTGGTTGGTATCCCAGAGACGCCTCGAAGGGTGACACGCCGGTAGCAGAGGATGTGTGACTGTTGTGAGCATACTCTATCCATGGCAGGTGTTCGCTCCAGATGGCCTGGTTATGAGAGCCGACACAGCGGAGGGCGGCCTCCAACTCTTGGTTGATGCGCTCCGTTTGGCCGTTGCTTTGCGGGTGGAAGCCAGAGGAGAGGCTCACCTTGGCTCCTATGGCAGAGCAGAACTCCCTCCACACCCGCGACGTGAACTGAGGGCCCCGGTCCGAGACAACGTCCTCAGGGATGCCATGGAGCCAAAAAACATGTGTGGTGAGGAGTCGGGCAGTCTCCAAGGCTGTAGGGAGCTTAGGAAGCGCAATGAAATGGGCAGCTTTGGAGAAACGGTCAACGATGGTCAATATTGTAGTGTTACCTGCAGATGGTGGCAGACCAGTGACGAAATCCAGAGAGATGTGGGACCAGGGTCGGCTGGGTGTGGAGAGTGGCTGCAGACATCCAGACGGATGTTGATTGGAGTGCTTATTTTGAGCACAAGTGGTGCAGGCGGTTACGTACTCCCGTGAGTCTTTAATGAGGGCGGGCCACCAGAAATACCTGCGCAGGAATGCAGTGGTGCGGTTAACTCCTGGATGGCAGGAAAAACGGGCCGTGTGAGCCCACTGGAGCACCCGGGACCGGACAGCCGCCGGAACAAAGAGTCGATCAGGGGGGCCCGTGCCAGGATCAGGGTCGGTTTCTTGTGCCTCCCGGATGAACTCTTCGATCTCCCACGTAACTGCTCCAATAACACAGGAAGTAGGCAGAACAGATCCAGGGTCGGACTCCTCTCCGACTGGGGCGTATTGCCGGGAAAGAGCGTCTGGTTTAACGTTACGGGAGCCTGGCCTGTAAGTGATGGTGAAATTAAACCGGGTGAAAAACAAAGCCCACCTGGCCTGCCGTGAGTTGAGCCGTTTCGCCGAGCGGATGTATTCGAGGTTTTTATGATCGGTCCATACAATGAACGGCTGTGCAGCCCCCTCCAGCCAGTGCCTCCACTGCTCCAGAGCCAGCTTTATGGCCAGAAGTTCGCGGTCTCCGATGTCATAATTCCTCTTGGCTGGGGAAAGACGACGAGAGAAAAAGGCACAGGGGTGGAGCTTACCCTCGAACTGTTGGGAGAGCACGGCCCCTACTCCAGACTCCGATGCATCCACCTCCACAACGAACTGCAGGGAGAGGTCAGGCTGGCGAAGGATCGGGGCGGTGGCGAACTGTTCCTTGAGGTGAGAGAAGGCTTCCTGAGCCAGCCGGTCCCAGTGGAATGGCACCTTGGGTGACGTTAACCTAGAGAGAGGCAGAGCAACTTTACTAAAATCCCTGATGAAACGTCTGTAGAAGTTAGCAAACCCCAGAAAGCGCTGAAGCTGCCGGCGATCGGGTGGTTTGGGCCAGTCCAACACTGCCTGAACTTTTGCCGGGTCAGGTTTCAAATCCCCTCTGGTGATGATGTAGCCCAGAAATGCCACTGAATCCATGTGGAAGTCACATTTCTCTCCTTTAACAAAGAGCCTATTTTCCAGCAGGCGCTGCAGGATCTGCCTTACATGGACCTCATGTTCCGCTTTAGATTTGGAGAAGATTAGAATGTCATCTAAGTAGACAAAAGCACATCGGTTAATAAAGTCTCTGAGAACATCATTAACAAGAGCCTGGAACACGGCCGGGGCGTTGGTCAGGCTGAACGGCATCACAAGGTACTCGAAATGGCCCAGGTGAGTATTGAAGGCCGTTTTCCACTCATCCCCTTCACGGATTCTCACCAGATGGTAGGCGTTGCGCAAGTCCAACTTACTGAAGATCGTGGCACCCTGAAGTAACTCAAAAGCAGAAGAAAGAAGGGGCAGAGGATACTTGTTACGAACGGTGATTTTGTTAAGCCCGCGATAGTCGATACAGGGGCGAAGGGTCTTGTCTTTCTTAGCAACAAAGAAAAACCCTGCTCCCACTGGGGAGGACGACGGCCGAATGATGCCCGCAGCGAGAGAGTCTGCAATGTAATTCTCCATAGACTCCCTCTCTGGCTGAGAAATGCTGTACAAACGACCAGATGGAAGCGGAGCCCCAGGCAGGAGATCAATCGCACAGTCATACGGTCTATGAGGGGGAAGTGAACGTGCCCCATCTTTACTAAACACTTCAGCCAAATCATGATAAACACGCGGGACCGAGGTCAAATCCGGAGGCTCGACCGGCTGGTCAGACCCTTGAGATGTGGTTGGAGCAGGTGCAGCTTGGAGACAGTTCATGTAGCAGTCAATGCTCCACCCGGTTACTCTCTCTTTCTTCCAATCGATGTGCGGATTGTGTTGGAGCAGCCATGGATAACCCAATACAAGGGGGGTGCGCGGTGCTTGAAACACGAAAAGCTCGATGCGCTCTGAGTGGTTACCCGAGAGAGTAAGAGACAGAGGTTCTGTGATTTGGGTTATGTCCGACAAGCGTTGCCCAGATAGGGCTGTGACAGCAAGTGGATCGGGTAGGGCGTGTAGTGTGATGTTTAGCTTTTTCGCCAGAGCTGCGTCAATGAAACTCTGCTCAGCACCTGAATCCACTAGAGCTTGAAGAGAGTGGGTAACGTTCTTAATGGTGAGTTTTGCAGGTAACATAAGCCGGGGGAGAGAACTTTTAGTCGTTATATCGCCCACCAGTATTCTCTCAACTACTGGCGAGCGCGCCCTTTTGCCCATGCCCGGCATGAAGAGGCAAAATGGCCCTTACGGCCGCAATATAGACACTCACCGGCGGCCATACGCCGTTGACGTTCTGCGGGCGAGAGCTGCGAACGTCCAAGTTGCATGGCCTGCTCCTCCTCCTCAACCTCGCCGTGCTCGCGTGCCGCTCCAGGCCCCGGTGAGGCGTCCCTCGGTGGCCGAGGCTGAGCGAAGCGATGTTGCATGCTTCGCCGTGCACGCAGGCGATCGTCTATTCGGATGCATAGGGACATGATCGCACCTAAAGAGGAGGGTAACTCACGCACCATTAGTTCATCTTTAATCTCCTCACTCACATTATTTAGCAGTGCCGTCTTTAATGCTTCCTGCCCCCACCCCGCTTGCGTCGCTAGTGTCCAAAAGTCAACTGAAAAATCTGCCATGCTCCGCTTACCTTGCTTCAGATTCATGAGGCGGAGCCCAGCCGCCGCAGCAGTGGAGCCCTTATCAAAAACACTCCGAAACAGAGACAAAAAATCATCATAAGTAATTTCGGGACTAGCGCTCAGCACAGCTTGTGCCCAGGTCAGCGCACGATCTCGTAGTAACTGAACAAAATATGAGATCTTACTCCCGTCATTAGAGAAGGCATGAGGCCGCTGGCGAAACTGGAGTGAGCACTGCATAAGAAAACCCGCACACTTCCCTACATCCCCTGAAAACAGCTCAGGTGTGGGGAGATGAAACTCACACACAGCCGGGACTAGAACCGGTGAGGCAGCACTTACTGCGGAGCTTGATGATGCCTGGGCGGGTTCGCTGGTAGGCGAGGGTTCCGGCAATGGAGTGCGCTGAGCAGCTGCTAGTGTTAAGGCAGCGACGTTCTCGCTGAGGTGAACAAGCATTTGCTCGTGGCGTTGTAAGATCGCTTCCAGTGTGACCGGGGCGGAGGGAGACGGGGAGGAAGCTGAATCTGCTGAGTCCATGGTGGCTGGAATATTCTGTCACGGGAGTGGAACGGACTCAGGCGCAGACTGAGGTAGCACAGTTCAACAACACTTTATTAATCACACTGGTGCACTATATACACGTGAAGGGGGGGGGGAACACCAGGGTCCCGGGGATCAATAGGCTGGGGAGACACACTTCTTCGCACTCGCTCTGCTCCTCGTCCAAACAGTCTCCACACAAGCAGCTCACTCAGCTCACTCTCCTACTCACGGGGTCCAGGGGTCACAAAAGGGCTGATCCAGGTAAACCTGTTTACACAGACGAGGATAAGTCGAAGGCAAACATGGGAACAGTAGAATCGCAAGGAAGCCAGGCAATACTAACGAGAGTTACTCAATATTCCAGCAACGAATAGCTCAGAGCCCCAGCCTTAAGAGCCAGAGAACTGCAATTCGCTCGAGATCAGCTGCAGGTGCGTGGGCCAAGGGCAGGAGCCCAATCAGAGCTCCGCCCAGGCAGACAGGTAGGAGAGAGAGAGCGAGAGAAAAACAACAAACACTTGTGGCCACACTGGGCTGGCCGGGGAGGCACAGGGACCATGACACTATACATCAATACAACCATTACAGCCTAAATTTTAATAATATGCATGCATTAAGTGCATAGTAATTACATAAATAGCAAAAAAGTGCAATAAACTACAAAAAAAATTTAAAATCGTTTTTGTTTTTTTAACATATATTTCTAGTCAGAGGCGGAGCTAGACATTTGAAACACCCGGGGCTTAGCCCTAAAGGGTAGTATGCATGTGGGATTTTTTTTTTTTGGGGGGGGCGGGTTAGAAATGACTGAAAGATTAATTGGCTCTGTTTTGAGTTTTGTTCAAAAAAGAATGACTTCATATAATAATAATAATAATAATGGATTGGATTTATATAGCGCTTTTCAAGGCACCCAAAGCGCTTTACAATGCCACTATTCATTCACTCTCACATTCACACACTGGTATAGGGAAAAATATATATGTCATGGTCTGGGTGGGTACCTGCAGGTCTCCAACAGCGGCCCCTCCTCCTTTAGGCGGAGTTCGGTTGCTCCTCCCTGGCTGACCACCTGTGAGCAATTATTCCGGCAGTATATCAGACCTGCACTCTCAACCATTCATCGCCTGAGTATCTGCTATCCCCATGTTAGTCAAGTGGAGCATCATAACTCTGTCCAGAATCCGTGTGATGACTTACTTGTTCTTCTTGTTCTCAGAGGTAGCACCTGGAGTGGAGGTCTTGTCTCCCTCACTCCCGCCTTCCTGGACCTGGGCCGCTTGCTGCTGATACGACGTGGCCTGCCGGCCCACCACTCACTTGCCTGCCTCCCCACGTCTCGACCGCTTCCGGGCCTTCTGCCCCACCTGTCCCCTCCACCCGAAACCAATGCCCCGGCCCCTACCTAGTCCTGTTTCCACCTCCCCGCTGCCTCTGCTGTTCAGCCGTCTCCTAGAGGTGTCTAGGTCACCCTCCGTTATCTTAGATTATCCTACGCGCCACTAGTGTGGTGGCGTCGTTTTGTTTTTTGCTTGTGTTTGCCTGTGGGCGGAAATAAGTCCTTTGTTCCCTTATCGTCTCGCTTCCGGGTTGGTTTCTGCACCTGTGTCCATCTCTGTTCCCTCGTGCCGCTGGGCCATGACAATATATCACACATGCAGGACACCTTAAACTAGTTTTTTAATTAAGCAGCAAGGCAGAACAAAGTCGGGGCTGTATCAAGACACGAGGACTAAACTCCAATTCAACCAGACCCAGAACTGATCCGGAATTAAAACAGGACTACAACAGTTCAAAATCAGGACTACTGAGGACTTAACCAAGACAGAACCAGAATCAGAACTAGATGATAGTAGCACTAAAAATCATCATAGACCTGCACTACACTTATTTTTTAATTCTACCAAAGTCCACTATTTAGATTTAGAAGTTTATATAATTATTTATCCTTGTTGTGCAAACAAGCCTGCATAACTTAATAAATATAGAATTTGAAAAATAACAAACCTAAAAAGAAACACTAGGTACGAGATACATGAGGACCTATGATACGGTGATACTTTTGGTAAACAACCATTTGACTAACATGTGTGTTTCACCTGCTCTTGTTCATCTCTGTTCTGTCCTCATTCTCCTCTCTCTCCCTCTCTGTTCCTCTCTCTCCCTCTCTGTGCTGACAATCATCAAATATACAGTTGAAACCAGATATTTACAAACTCTTCAGATCAAAACACTTTTTTAATTGTAACATCAAATCAGACTAAATGTTTATTTTTTTAGATTGATAAATATAAAAACATATTTGTTAACTTTAAGAGTAAAGAGAGAAACTATCTGTATTTCTTAATTGCAAATGGCACCAAATTGTATTCAAAATTGAGCCACATTTATGGAGCTACAGTTCTTTTCCTGGTGTTTTGGTTGACATCTCTTAATTTTCCCATGTCAAAGAAACAGGCTCTGTGTTTTGCCTTATATGCATCCACAGCTGTGCCACCAATTTACTCACATGGACTCTACTAACCAATCAGAAGCTTCTTCAGCTCAGAATGGAATCGTCTGGAGTTTCTTATTAATTAACAATAAACTTAGTGTATATGTACTCCTAAATTTGATGAAAGTGATAATAAATAGACAGATCTCTGTCTCTCTTTATTCTGACATTTAACTAATTCAAAAGATATTTCAATATTTATCTAAAACAAAAGTTTACTCTAAATTGATGTTGTACAGTAAAAATGTTTTATGTTTTATCCCTAAAGTGTAAATATCTGGTTACAAATGTGAATATCCTGCTGTGTACTGAAACCCCTCTTGTTTTGCATAGAAATATACTGAACAACATACAAAGCATAATATATAAAATAACATTTACCTGAGTTTTTTCTTTGAAAGAACCCTCTAATGTCCATTCTTATATTTCAGTACATGACTGAAACCGATTTAGTCGGGGAGGGTAAGAACTGAAAATATGAAGGCAAGGCAAGGCAAGGCAAATTTATTTGTATAGCACAATTCAACAACAAGGTGATTCAAAGTGCTTTACAGAGACATTAGAAACAAAAACAAATAAAAAGTATGATTTAAAATTTATTAAAACAAGCAAACAAACAAACTAACTAAACACACACATTTCACACCTGTTCGCGCGATCTGAACCCTTATCGTAAGGGGAGCTACCAGTCCTTCTGTGGACGAGCTACTTTCTATTTTAAATTCCCTGAATTTAAAATACTCTCTAGACCCAGTCTAGACCCAGCTGGGGAGCTACCCAGAGCTCTAACCCACTTAACAAACAAACAAACAAACAAACAAAACAGTATGTAAAATCAAAACAGATAAAATCAGTAGTTAATGTAAGTTTTGAAATTTAAGCTTAACTAATTAACAAACAAACAAAACAGTATATAAAATCAAAACAGATAAAATCAGAAATAGATAAGATCAGTAGTTAGTGTAAGTTTTGAAATTTAAGCTTAAAAGTGTGGATTTGGTGCTTTATTCAAATGCAGCTGAGAACAGGTGAGTCTTCAACCTGGATTTAAATAAACTGAGTGTTTCAGCTGATCTGAGGCTTTCTGGGAGTTTGTTCCAGATATAAGGAGCATAAAAGCTGAATGCAGCTTCTCCGTGTCTGGTTCTGACTCTAGGAACTGATAAAAGACCGGATCCAGATGACCTGAGGGATCTGGAAGGTTCATACTGGGTCAGGAGGTCACTGATGTATTTTGGTCCTAAACCATTCAGAGCTTTATAGACCAGCATCAGAACTTTAAAGTCTATCCTCTGACGGACAGGCAGCCAGTGTAAAGACCTCAGAGCTGGACTGATGTGGTCCACTTTTTTGGTCTTAGTGAGGACTCGAGCAGCAGAGTTCTGAATGAGCTGTAGTTGTCTGACTGATTTTTTAGGTAGACCTGTAAAGATGCTGTTACAGTAATCAAGCCTACTAAAGATGAATGCATGGACTAGTTTTTCCAGGTCCTGTTGAGACATCAGATCTTTTATCCTTGAAATATTCTTGAGGTGATAGTAAGCTGATTTTGTTATTGTCTTAATGTGTTTCTCTAAGTTTAGGTCTGCATCCATCACTACACCCAAATTTCTCGCCTGGTTTGTGGTTTTTAGATGTATAGATTGAAGTTCTCTGGTGACCTGTAATCGTTTTTCTTTGGCACCAAAGACTATTACTTCAGTTTTGTTTTTGTTTAGTTGGAGAAAATTGTGGCACAACCAGTCATTAATTTCCTCAATGCATTTACCAAGAGCCTGTACAGGGCCTCGGTCTCCTGGTGACATTGTGATATATATTTGTGTGTCATCTGCATAGCTGTGGTAGTTTATTTTGTTGTTCTTTATAATCTGTGCCAGTGGGAGCATGTAAATGTTAAACAGAGGGGGTCCCAAGATGGAACCTTGGGGAACTCCACATGTGATACTTGTCTGCTCAGATGTGAAGTTACCTATTGATACAAAGTATTTCCTGTTTTCTAAGTATGTTTTGAACCAGTTTAGTACAGTTCCTGAAAGACCTGCCCAGTTCTCCAGTCGTTTGAGTAATATGTTGTGGTCAACTGTATCAAATGCTGCACTGAGATCCAGTAAAACTAGGACTGACATTTTTCCACTGTCTGTATTCAGACATATGTCATTAAACACTTTTGTCAGAGCAGTTTCAGTGCTGTGGCTCTGTCTAAAACCTGACTGGAAGGCATCGTAGCAGTTACTCTGTTTTAAGAAGTAATTGGGCTGTTGAGAAACTGCTTTTTCAATGATCTTACTTAAAAATGGGAGATTTGAGATCGGCCTGTAGTTTTTCATTTGTGTCTTGTCAAGATTGTCCTTTTTCAGTATAGGTTTGATTACAGCAGTTTTTAGTGGTTCTGGAAACACGCCTGATATTAAGGAAAAGTTGACGATCTGTAACAGGTCTGACTCTAAAGTCTTTGAGACCTTTTTGAAAAAACTTGTTGGCAGGACATCTAAACAGCAAGAAATAAACACATGTAAGCTAAGACTCTCTAAAGAAACAGCATTGTTGTTGTTCGGCTTTTCATTTCGCCATTTCTTGATTCACTTGAAGAGCAAGTAACGTAATCTTGGTCAAGTGATCAGTTTGATATCAATCTTTCGTGATTCACCGTCATATTTACATTATTTGTACGGTACGAATGATTTGTTTTGGTACCTGGTCAAACTTAAGCTCTCCTTAGTATGCCTGGCTCCGTTTCTCCAACAGCGCACTCACAGGCAGCAGCTGCCCCGCCCTCTCGCTCAGTCGCTTAGTGTCTGAGCTCGGATCATACCAATATCAGGGGGGATTCACGCACAGTCGTAAATTCCCACAGTGTGCACTATGTGCTTCGAATATTGTGTGTACATTTTGTTTTATACAGTTGTCAGCCAGGCATCTAACTATGAAAAAATTACACTCCAAAAGACCCCGGGCTTCTGACAAAACAACCCGGGCCAAAGCCCAGTAAGCCACCCCCACGCTCCGCCCCTGTTTCTAGTTAGAGAAATTTAAGAGGCTTATCTCTCAAAACTGTAAATACAAAAAAGTTGCACAAAATAGTTTCCCACCACAGGAAATTTATTTTGAGTGTCTTCATAGTTTTGTTTTTGAAATACACCAATTTCTATACAGTGCAGGAAAAACGAAAATAAATATTATACTGCAAATTTGCAAAAAAGCAGCATGTGCATCAAAATAAACTATTTCCAGCAGTGCAATATGAGTCCTAAGCATCCCAGAAACGACACAGAAAGTCATAAAGTCAAACATAACTTTTAAAAACACCAGTATAGGCTCATGAGGCCCTGATGGTAAAAAAAACACATTTCCGCGAAAATGACGTCACTTCTGGTTTCGGGCAGGTCATGGCGGACATGCGATAGTTCACGCTGATGGACGTAGGAAGTGTTGCAAACAGCTGATCGGATCGGCAAAGCGAGTTTCTGGAATATTATGTTTTTGTTGCTGCAAGCGCCTTTTATGCAGTTTTTGCAAAGCTATATGTGGAAGGAAACAGTGACCTAGGACAAGCTGATGGCATAAGATGTAAGTACAACTCCTCCGGTTTCATATGCAAAAAAAATTATTGCGCTAGCTTACACGGTTGCAGAGCTACCAGGATTTAATAATAGTTACGCAAAACTGAGCGTGCCCGCTCCGACCGGCTTTAAAGGGTTAATAACGCGTTAGTCCCAACACTGGTGATTATTAATATAGCATACATTTCCTACTGCAAGAGGCAAATGGTTTATGCCTTTTTTTGTTTTAACTAAGATTACCTAATTAAAATTTACAGTGCTAACAGGTTTTAACCTGCTGTTACAGGTCTCACATGCCTTTGCAAACTTAGACATTTTCAGTTTTAAAAGAAAAATAAAACATAACGCTTTCAAGAAATGTTGTTTTAATTAAAAGTAAGACAAATTAACATACAAATTAACAGAAATATAAATTATATTTTGTTACTAGAAGACCCTTCCCTTTTAGGTCAAACTGTCGTGGTTTGAGGCGTCACAGACAGACTTCAGGAATTAAAGATGATCTTCCATGAACAACAAAACAAAATTAAGATGACAGGGATGGGTCAGGTGAGCCTGAATCCTGCCTTAGTTATACAACAGTAGGCCTGGGCTGATGGGTGTTTCCCATGATGCACTGACAGGCAAGAGACAGAAGACTCAAAAAGTAACTAAACAGGGAACCAATGAACACAGTAATACTTTGAAGGCAGCAAAAACTAAAAAGGAAATATATATTCTATGCACTTTGTTAGAGTATTTATTATTGTACTGCTGTCAATATAGTTTTTAAAGTACAGCTCAAACAACTTACCAATAGCCGATTCAGTAACTTCTTTTTAAGCTTTTAATTTATTCCTTATGCTGTTGTGAAAAAGACTTCGATGAAAAACGTGTCACTGTAAAAAAATGAACTATGATCTATCTAAAAAATATTTATGAACCTCAACTAAACAAGGTCTGAACGTAAACACACAATCAGACTGTATACTTGACTATTGTAATGCAGTTTTTAAAAAGAAATGAATATGTACAAGTCTCACGTTTTTTATGTTCAGATGTAGGTGACCGAATCAAACAATGCCAATGATTTAACATGCCAGGATTAAATCCCCTTTCCACATTCAGCTATGTCATTTAACTTAAACATTTAATATTTAATAATATAACAAATAATTACAAATTTGAACAGTGAAGAATGTTGTCAATTCAATTGTTAATATTTTCTATAGTAGATTCCTGCATATCAGATTTAGAAATGATAACATCCTCCTCTGTCACACCAACCTTGTGCATGTCCTCTATCATTACATCTATGAACCTCCTCTGAGGACTTCCTCTTTTCCTTCTGTCTGGCAGCTCCATCTTCAACACATCCAATAAATCCACTATCCCTCCTCTGCACATGTCCAATCCATCTGAGCCTCACCTATCTCAATTTGTCTCCAAAATGCTCAGCCTGAGATGTACCTCTGATATACTCATTTCTAATCCTGTCCATCCTGGTCACTCCCAAAGAAAATATTAACGTCTTCACCTCTACCTCCTGTCATTTCCACCATCTACAAACCATATATCATAGGAGGTGTAGCTGATACCCATCTGTCACAAATCACTCCAGCGTTCATCTCCACCCACTCCACCCTACCTGCACTCTCTTCTGCTTTGATGATGGACTGAAGAGTGCCGTCTTCAGTGCAGTATGCCTTTTACCTACATCTGTAAATCTCTGTACACAGAAGGAGGCAACTCTGTTACATTCACTGAGATCAGCAGCAAAGTATCAGAGACAAATATGTGATAATGACTTGACTCTCTAATGTGCTCTAACTTGTGAAAAATGGTCACACTTTCACGGAGGGTTGTGGCTCCTCTTTATCACTTCACATTGCAGTAAGTAATGGGCACTGATAGCTACAAAGCCAGCAATCTATGCATGTACTTTCTTCAGATTTGCTCTTTATAGAGGCATCATAGGCACACAGACAGAATATTTCTTCGATTTGGAACAGGGGGTGGTTACCATTAATGATGGATGGAAAGTGAAACAAACGCATGCACATGCAGGGCACTTGAATCCACATTCACTGGACCCATTAATAAGATGATTGGGATTCAAAAATTGTGTGGCTCTTTAGTCTTTATTTTGCGGCTCCGGGTGGTATGGGAAAATAAATTATAAGTATTTAGCTGAAGTGTATTTTATTTGTGTTTAGTTCTTTTTTAACTTGTAGTTCTAAATTGGAAGATTATTGTGATTTTGAAATATAAAAATAAAATTATATCTTATTATTACAATACCATCGTTCCCTCGAAGCTGGACAGGAAACTGCAGGATCTAGGACTGAGCAGCTCCCTCTGCAGCTGGATCCTTAGCTTCCTGTCTGACAGACGCCAAGTGGTCAGACTGGGCAGCATCACCTCATCCCCCATCACACTGAACACTGGTGCTCCACAGGGGTGTGTACTGAGCCCTCTCCTGTACTCACTCTACACCTACGACTGCACGGCCACTAACAGCTCCAACATCATTGTGAAGTTTGCGGACGACACTACAGTGGTGGGTCTTATCACCAACGGTGATGAGACGGCTTACAGGGAGGAGGTCAGCGCCCTGACCCACTGGTGTCAAGACAACCATCTCACCCTCAACGTCGCAAAGACAAAGGAGTTGATAGTGGACTTCCGGAGGTGCAGAGAAGTACACACCCCCATCACCATCAACGGCGCTGCTGTGGAGAGAGTGAGCAGCTTCCGGTTCCTTGGTGTACATCTGGCTGAGGATCTTACGTGGTCAGTACACACAAACAAAACAGTGAAGAAGGCGCAGCAGCGCCTCTTCTTTCTCAGGAGACTGAAAAGATTCGGCATGAGCCCCCACATCCTCAGGACCTTCTATCACTGTGCCATTGAGAGCATCCTCACTGGATGCATCACCACCTGGTATGGCAACAGCACCGCCTACAACTGCAAAGCTCTCCAGCGAGTAGTGCGGTGCTCTGAACGGATAATTGGAGGTGAGCTTCCCTCCCTCCAAGACATCTACAGGAAGCGCTGCCTGAGGAAAGCGGGGAGGATCATCAAGGACTCCAGTCACCCCAGCCATAAACTGTTCAGACTGCTTCCATCAGGAAGGAGGTTCTGCAGCATCCGGTCCCGTACCAGCAGACTGAGAGACAGCTTCTTCCATCAGGCCATTAGACTGCTGAACACGTCATAGACACCTCAGCTTCACTACTGGAACTTCAACATTATGCACTCCATACTGTATATAAATGCCACTTGTTTTGCACATATTCAACTCTGTATATTTTTATATATTTTATTATTATTATTATTATTATTATTATTATTATTATTTTTTTTTTTTTTTTTTACTATTTAATTTGTAAAAATGTGTATACACACACACACACACACACACACGTAGGAAAATATTTAGTATACACATCCAGAAATGCATATACTATTATATATTGTACATATATTTATTAGTTTCAGGTCGGCCATTCTTGTATTTTGCTCGTTTGTGTTGTTGTGTTTGCACATCTCTGTTGCTTGTGGGGCTCGCACACAAGAATTTCACTCGCATGTGCTGCGCCAGTGTGCCTGCACATGTGATGTGACAATAAAAGTGATTTGATTTGATTTGATTATTTTTTCATCGCTCAAAATAAGCGGCACACTCGCGGAAGCCGGTGTACCCGCCGAAACGCCGTGCATTTATCGAGACTTTCAACCCCAGGTAGGCCAATTATGGATCTTCGGATTAGTGATGGGTCGGTCGCGAACGAAATGGCTCTTAGAGCCGAACGACGCCAGCCGGCTCCTTATCGCGAGCCGTGGGGTTTTTTTTCTTTCTCTCTCTCTCTCACCCTCTCTCTCTCTCGCACTTTTTTCTGCTTCACTCCGCTTGCGAGCCTTGTGCTTTGCGCTGGGAAGAAGGGGGAGGGGCAGTAGTTACACTCAGTAGCACAGGAACAGAGCGGGAGGGAGAGAGAGAGAGAGAGCCAGGGACAACAACATCACATTAGAAAGGTATAGTAATCATCCACAACTATTTTCAGTTGCAGATGATAAAGGATTCAGAAAGTTTATTCATGCAGGTCCATATGACAGAGAATATGCATCTTCTTTTTGTTTTCATATTATAATTTATATTTAATTGTGTTGTGGTTTGCAGTGTTTTGTGTTGTTTCACTTTAAATTTGTTTAAAAGGAAAAAGCTGAAAATTTAAATAGTTAAAAGTTTAAATGTGAATAGTTGGTTTTTGTATTATATGATGTATTTATTACATTTTATGTGGAGTGAATAAATAAAAGTATATTTACGGTGGCCCCTACAGACAAAGCACATACAAACCCTGAAGCACGTAAAAACTCCAAAACATGTAAAAACTCCAAAACACGTACAAAAGACAACAGAAGTGCTCCGCTCCAGGATGCTAGGGGGCAGTGTTGAACTTTTGTTACCTAGTGGCTACACAAGCCAGCAAGTACCAACGACTGGATTTGGTGTGTGGTAGTAACAGGTAAATGAACTTTTTTTTTTTTCATTATGTGACTATATATGAATGCTTGTGTATAAATACACAAACAATACACACATGCTTTCATGCTTTCAATCGTGTAGTTTAAGTGATCTAGTAGCTCTGTTTTGGAAGTTCAGTCCATGCTAGAAATGTGTTTTGGAGTTTGTACGTGTTTTGTTTCTAGGGGCCACCACATATATTTATATATAAACATATATAAATAAAACCACTTTTTTTTTTACATTAGTAATTCCTTTTGTGCATAATTTTATATTATTGTTAATAATAAATTAATTAAAGCAACAAAACAACCTGAAGAGCCGGCTGTTTTTAGTGAGCCGAACTGAAAGAGCCGGATCTCTAAAAAGAGCCGGAAATCCCATCACTACTTCGGATCCACATTTTGTCGGCAGCTATTCTCCACCGTGAACTGTGTTAAAAACAAACACCGCTCACGCCTCACAGATGACAGCTTACAGTCCTGCGTAAAGATGAAAGCCCCGATTTGCAGACGCTGTGCGCAGAGGTTTGGGACCATAAGTCTTATTGTAAACATATCACGACAGACCCGACGATGTTTGCATGAACATGCTTTTCAGCATCTCTTTCTTGACCGCCTGTTTCACCACCGGTTTGGTGCCTGTACACCCCGGTTGCTGTACACATACACCCGGCTGTAGCTTTTCAGCAGCAGAGAGAGCACAGACTTTAAGGCGACGAGGCATGATTGCGGGTGCCGCTCAGGTGCGTCCGACTCCCCTGCAGCGGCACTGCAGACCACGCCCCGCCACACACATTAACCAGGGTAAAATACATATTTAGGCAGAATTTTGCAAATATCTACTTTTTTTTTTTAGCAGCATAGTGCTTTTTTTTCAATTATTTCTTTAAAAGTCAGGTCAAGGCTCCAAAAGCCCAAAAGGCGATATAAGGGGGGCGGCTCACAGCAGTTTTTGTTTGCTGGATTATTTTTGTTCAGCTGGGTGTCTTTCCTTTTGTTATATTTCTTTAAGAGTTCAAAATGTGTTGATTACATAAATAAAATGTAATTTTCTCTGTAGCAATACATGGATTTCATAAGCAACACACCTTAGTTGCTCTGTGGATTCTTTTAAAAAGCAGTTAAAAACTTTTCAAACAAGCCTTTTGTTGATCTACGTATTTTATATTCTTTAGATTATTTCCATTTGACCTTTTACATTGTGTATAATGTCTATTGATTGTATTGTTTATTTTAATATTTGTGTACAGCACTTTGTGACTGCCTGTCTGTGAAAAGCGCTTAATAAATAAACTTTACTAACTTACTTTAGTTGTTCACACAAAGCATAAAGGTAAAAAAACCCAATATATACAGTGTTATCTTCATTTTAGATTTCAGAAAGTATTTACGGCTCTCACCCATATGGAAAAGATATATATAAATCTTATAAAGTTTGTATCTGTCTTGTGTGAAACTTGTATGAAAAGCATATAAGAGTGAAAACAGATATAAGATCCCTTGGAAAATTATATAATGAAACTTGTATGTTTTGGATACTTACTAAAACAATATATGAAAGTAATGAGAAAGTGGCCAGTTTCATGAGTAAATCATGTAAGCCTTATATGATTCACTCATGAAAGTAATCACATATAAGTTTTTACTATTTCTTTTCCATATGGGCAGTGTTTTCTTTTGCGTGGAAACCGGGTCCAAGTGGCTCTTTGGGTGTTAAAGGTTGCAGACCCCTGGTCTAGCTAAAGATCTGGCTATGGGGTTTAGCCCTGCAGAAAATCAGTGGGGACAGAGCTTCTCCTTGGTAAATCATCAGCTTAATAGTTAATGGGTCATCTTGAAATTGGTGTCTAGTGTTGTTTGCCATATCCCAGTTGAATTCCGGGTGAAGGCTCTTAGGGTCCTGTTGATCTTGTACAGTTTTAGGCATCCCAGGATCCATGTGCTAGGCATTGAGTCAGGACTGTTTGGCCTTCGGTTAGCCATTCTATGTATCTTATACATTATTAGGTGGTTCATTCGTGCTGCCAGATGCTCATGGCGCGCAGTTAGCTTCTTTAGCTAGTTGGTGTGGATTATGTCAGAGTGGTGACATGTCAGGGTGTTGCTATCCAGCTCTTCATATTTGAGACTCTTTCCTTGGATATACCAGATGGTTACTGGCAAGGTTACCATAGTTAACTGAAACAAAAAAACTCTAAAACTTGATGTAAAAAACACTCATGTAAAACCTCTTTCAATACTTGGGATACAGATTTGAATGCTTATCTGGGTGCTGGACCAATATCTAAGGATTAACTACTAGAGCAAATTGGATGACTAATAAAACGCTCTGAGAACTTGGTTTGATGAACTTGTATTCACAAATGAATAATCTCATATACATACAATGAAAACAATAGCATTACATGAAAGGAGAAATTGGGCCCAAATCATGGAAAATAATAAACAAAACACTCCCTCGGGGGATTTTGCTCAGTCTCTCTAGTGTCAGGCCACACCTTGAAGTGTGAGTCCAGCAATAAGGCTTCTCCTTGCAGGATACGCAAAGGAGAAATGAGGTGCAATTCTGTCCTACCACTTAAGTAGACTCTGTACAGTTCAAGGCTCGTCCAAAGAATTTAGTTTTGTTTTCTGACCAATCATCTCAAGGACTCACGGAGGGGTACATCCGAAAAAACCTGACCTGTATAACAGAATCAGAGTAACTTTCAGAAATCTCCACTTAGACATTCATACATATATTTTTTCCTATATTTTCTACATACATACTAGCAAAGTTGCAGTTTCTGTCTCTCCAGTATACAGAAAGAAAGACAAAATATCCCCAAACACTGACAATGATTATTTCTTACTAAAGTAAACAACAAAACAACTGCAAAAAACCCCCACCACCTTTTCTTTAAACTGCATTCACTTCACAATAAATACAACTAGAGGTTTGATACACAAACATACAATCTCTACAGCATACATTTAACCTGCAGTCTTTACATACAGTGTTATAGGAAGCTAACAAAATCTAATATAAGGTTTGATCTTCACAATTGTACATTTACAACCACAGGCTAATAGCAATGGCCACGATAGCTGTTAGCATGTCATCGTTGATGGCTTAACATCACAATATTCTTACTCAGAACAAGTTGACTCACCCAGAAGAATCCCAGCAATAGCAAAACTCTTCTCCAATTAAGAACAGTACAGTTTATTTCCTCTGTACAATCCGGATAAAGAAAGCCAACCATGTTTCACACTTGGAAAACCAAAGTTTTTTTCCTCTCCCTTTTTCCTGATCTCAGTAGCACCCCCCCCCCAATATACTTCAAAGACCATCTGGACATCATAAACACCTGCTATTTAATTATTTCTCATCAAAACAATTTTACTTAATAAAGCTTAATAATGAACACAACTTTTCAACCTCACTCATAACATACTCAAACCATTAGTAACTCTCTGAGGTTACACTCACACTGTGAAAAAACAGTAAAACTAACAAATGTTTTTGTGAACTTCAAAAGCTAACTAAAATAAAATACAAGTTAAGAGCAAACATCCTTATTTTTTGTATCTATTACGTTGGCAAAAACATTATTCCAGCCATTGAAAGACATGTTTATTGTCTGTCACACTATAGCTTAACTGCATTGGAAATGTTTTTTTTGTTTTGTTTTTTGGTCTTTTTATTTTTTATTTTGTTTTTATAATACCTGCCCTTATTTTCCTAAATCTTGCCTTCACATAGTAATTCAAAAGACTAAAACTAACACTGGTACTACTAAAAACTAAACTAAAACTAAACATCTGCAAAAGAAATTCTGGAAATGAACTGAAACTAAACTGAATTAAAAAGTCAAAACATAAAAAATAAATAAATGAAAACCACTTAGAAAATAAAAAATATATTATAACTCTGGTTACTGGACCCTGTTCTGCAGTTCTGATACTATCCCTCCATGTTACCCTGATCTTGGTCTCTAGTCTCCTACTCCATGAATCTTACTGCTCCTTGTGGCTGCTTATCTTTCTCTGGTATAGATCAGCTGGCTTGTTTTAGTTATGGTCTGTAATGCCGCATTCACATCTTCTTGTAGACTTTCACATAGTCTTGGTAGTCAGCCAAGGACGGTCCAGGTTTCCAGGTCAGCCATGATGTTTTGCACAGGTCAGCTGCTCTTGCATTCAACACATCAGTTGTTCTTGTGGCTTGGTACCAAATCTCGTGGGTGGAGATGATATTTCCCCCCTGACCTGACGTCCTGGCTCACCCTTGCCCTAGCATATGTGTTCTACCTCACCAGTCATTTGCTGTAATAGCAGTTGCTTATTCCTAATCACGCAGCTAGCTGCTCAGTGTTCCGTGATTAGGGAGTAAAGTTTTATTCTTCATTTTCTCTGTTCAATTAAATGTTATTCCTGGTCCATAAAGACATGGACGGGCGAGTTTGTTGTGAAGGAACTTGATTGCCCTGCAAAGGGTCCCGACCTTCAATCAATAGAATACTTTTGGTAAGAAATTGGAGCAGACAATGCAAGCCAGGTCTTTTTGTCCAACATCAGTGTTTCACTTCTGGGAAAATTGTAAAAAAAAAATTCTCATAGACACTTCAGGAAACCCTGCGCACACGCACTAACACATCCGCCAACCACACACGCCCATATTTTGCTCCATTGCGGTTTATTTCACACCTCAAACATTTAGTAAACAATTAAGCAAATACAAGTAATCTGCAATAAATTACAGGTAGTAAGAAAATAAACTATTAACTCTTTTACGCTGCGTCCGCACCTACACGGGTATTTTTGAACACGCAGCTGTTTCGTCCACGTGTTTCGACTCACCGAAAACTGAGATTTTTTAAAACTCTTTTTTTGCGTTTACGTGTGGACGAGGAATACAGTTGGTCACACAACGTCAAAGGTATGTGCCTTTTTTCACGTCACACTGTGGCCACGTTATTGTTTACATGAGATGAATTGCAGAATGGCAGATAGAGACAAAATACTGTTAATCTGACTGTCTGCAGGTTTTACACGCAGTTACTGTCCCTCCATTTACAAAGGCAGAGGCGTCACGGTGGGATTATTTTACGTGTAGTTGTTTTTTCCTGTGTAATAATATTCAACATTGCATCAATACATTATTCAAAAAATGCCTCTCTGTGCAAAATGGGTTCAAAAACATAAACAGCTGTGGGATCCTGTTTGTCCATGATTTGAACCGAGGGAACAAATCGTGGCAGGATCAGCCTGATGTTATTTGTGTCCCGCTGTAACTTTACTGTATAAAGAGCTAACATCTCCAAAATGTCAGGAGTAGTTAGTCATTACAACAAGTGTTTGTGAACTAAAAATCAAGAATGTGGGATCCTGTTTGTCTGTGATTTAAACAGCCCAGTGCTGCTCCCGACGAAGGGAAAACCAACCCTGCAGGGAGACCTACCTCGGCACTTGTGCAGGTGAAGCCAAAGGGCAGATTTGCTTCACCATATTTTCTAGTCTTTGGCTTAGAATGAAGTTGGTTTGGAAACATATTCAGCGACGCTTCATCTCCTGCTTTGCGTTTCTGTGGGCGCCGTGCTAGCAGTGTCCAAGCGTTTTGTTTTTTTCCTTTTCATACCGCGCCCCCCCCCTGCAATGGCTCTGCGCCCCCCCTAGGGGGTGGGCCTCACACTTTGGGAAGGTCTGGTCTAAGGTTTTGTCCATTTTTAGTTAGTTGCATGCAATTTTGTTTCACTAATAAAGGTTCAGTATGAAAGATTTATAATCACTCATCTGCTCCTTTCCTGGGTGTTCAGCTGCTAATTTGTTCATCACATCACTATCACTTTCCCATGTTGTTGATCTCAATACTGACATCATTACTATAATCGAATCATCTTCTTGCTTGCTTTCTTTAAGCCAATCAGCCACCATTCTGTGTGGTTTAAATCAGTGCTCTCCATCATTCTCCCTTTCAGACTCTTTTGTGAACCCTCCGTCTGGCTGACAAAAGTGCCTCAGAGCTCTATCCAAGCTTCCATCTTCTTCTTCACCACGACCAAAGTCTAGACTCGTGTCCTGAATCCTATCTCTGATGGGATCTGTTCTGCCATGATGGGTCGTCAGAATCTAATCCCCAAACACATTAATTTCTCTAGCTCAGTAAATCTTGTTAATTCTTCCAAATGAGCCCTACATATTGAACTATAATATCTAGAAGCTAATTAGCGCATGTGCAAGTCTAATGGCACACTTGTACAAGTGTTACTCTACCAATCTTTGTCTTTAGTTCTCATCTTGTCAGACAAGCTCTCATCCACTTTAGACTACCTTCTGACAGTTTTACCACCCGCATGTTGTTCCCTTCCCAACGTGGCTCTAGGATTGTACAACCAAAGATGATCTAATAGTCATAAAGAACGTGTATTAGACAATAAATATGATCAATAATAGTGCAATAAATAATTTAAAAGAACATTATGAAAAAGCCTAAAAAACCTTTTTAAAATTTGCAGTTGCTGTAGATTAAAGTTTTAATTTGCACCCCTCATT
This sequence comes from Simochromis diagramma, assembly GCF_900408965.1. Classification (NCBI taxonomy): domain Eukaryota; kingdom Metazoa; phylum Chordata; class Actinopteri; order Cichliformes; family Cichlidae; genus Simochromis; species Simochromis diagramma. The sequence continues at coordinate 1,050,979 of NW_024387201.1, read as the reverse complement.
ACCGGGTGTATCCTAAAATGCGTAGAATTGTACAAGATTAATCAGGACTATAAGAATCATCAGGAATTTGATGTGGCGAACAACACTAGAGGCCAACTTCAAGCCAACTGCACATGTCAAGATGCCCCATCTCCACAGCTGTCTGCAGTCAACACAGTAAAGATGATCAATAACAGTGTCATTAATATTTTAAAAGAAAATTTTAGCCTAAAAAACATGCAGTTGCTGTAGATTTAAGTTCAGGGTGTAGCCCACCTCCCGCCCTTTGCTTGCTGGGATATGCCCCCCGCTCCAGAGCCTCTTGAGAATAAGTGGACGAAGACGGATGGCTGGATGGATGAATGGCATTACCTGTGTGGTCAGATTTGTTCCTTTAAAATCTGTTGTTACACAAATTCTGTTAATGCTATGCGTACTGAGAATTTAAAATATTACACTCTTATGATTCAAATCCAGCGGCAATAATTACAGCAAGCTGTCTGCTGCTGTGCTTTTTTTCAATCGTTTGATTTAAAGGCAGTTTGTTAACACTTATATTCCTCAAAGTAACAAAAAAATCTGCAAGCGCACACGTTTTCTCCACTTAGGATGGTAAAGGATGGCTCTCATTTAGACTGCAGACAGTTATTAAGTCATAGCTTATGGGACACAATGTGGCCTGCATATTCAATATCTTCATTAAACAATTACTGTGCCTTTGTTAAATTGGCTGGCCAGATAATCTTATTAAGCCATTTGCCAGAGGCCTAATTCCATGAAAGGTGATACAGACTATTTTGAGGCATTGCTTGAGCTTTCATATCAGGACCTGGTATTGTGTTTGTAATAGCAAGGCAGTATTATTAAAAAGTAATGTGGGAGTTGAGATGATATTACATATAATGATTATGTATTCTTATTTCCTAATATAAGACTATGGAGACTCACAGGCCATGTTTAGTCATGCTGGCAGACGTTAAGCTTCTTCCACCTTCACATTGCTTCATTGTTGGATATACTACTGCATGGATACAATTCTTTTCTTGCCAATCAGTTTCACAAGTGCACTATTAGGAAACAGCATTTTTCAATTTTGAATTCAATTATATCTATTTAAAAAAGTTTCTAAATATCTACGAAAATGTGATTTATTCAACTATTCAGCAGCTCAACTTCAAAAAGTGAAGCCAACAGAAGCTTAGAATATGTTTTCAGAGCAACAAAATATATATTTTTGCCAAATTTTCACCAAAACATCACTTAGCGTAAACACTGAAATGAAAAGTTGTACATTTAATATTTTTTTTCACAAACCTGTGAATGTGCAGAAAGTACAGGCAAGGCTTTTTCCAGTTTAGCATCACCTGTATGCTGCAAAAACACTGAATTAAAACAAAAAGAAATGTGAAATTTCTGTGCCGTGAAGTCATCTCACAAGTGCTTTGCTGGGACAACTGTTTGTGATGAAAGGAATGACAAAAGACAAAAGTCCCATCTTCACTTTATAGTGTAAAAAGATTTTGTAGTTATTCCATTAAAAGGATGCACCTTTATACTGATCTCCTTAACAAATAAGTTTGTCTTGTTAACACAGCAATTACAGTTAGTTTATTCTTAAATGTATTTTAATGCATTATGTTTGCTTTAAACACTTTCTATTGTACCGTTAGATCAATGAAACGGTTTAATTCTTACATATATGCACATATTTCACTACTTTGGATGTATAGTTACAGCCACAGTCCTCAGGTCTTCACCCACTCAGCCAGCTGTATCTGTCTCTCTTCTTCATATTCTCTCTTGTCTCCCTCTGTGTGCGTGTTCTGTTATGTGTAACTGCTGAGCCGGGTCCGCTTCACTGTGAATAAACACACAGTTACTTATCCGAGTCCTGCATCTTGAGTCCATCTGCACCATTAACGATGAAAGCTACCTCTCTTTGTGTGACCCAACCACAGAAAATATGGTTCAGCCAACCTTTGATAAGATTGTTATTACACATATTATTCCCTTGCAAATGTAATTTAATTTACAAACCCAGCAAAATAAGGAATGCATCCAGTCAATATTCACTAGATTTCAAGCTCGAATAATTAACAGACTTCTGTTGTGTCCATGAACTAACACAGTCACAATAAAAAGTTAACACATTAAATAGTCAAACATGAAAGACACTTCCGTGAATGTAAGATCATCAGATTAACTTGTCATGATCCTGGCAGTCTGGCTCTTTTTCCTTCTTTCTGTCCTCCTTTAGGTGGAGTAGTGAGCCCACTGTTCCTTACAGAGCTTCTGAGTATCCTGAGATTAGCCATCACACCTGATTCTCATCTCTCCATCAGAGAGGAAAGTACAGTTAGTCGTTTTTTGAGGTGTTTAATAGAAAAACTTTAACGCTAGACTCATAAATGTACATTGTTTAGGTGAAATCAGGGAAGTAGCCAACTTTATTTATTACAATTATTATAGATGTTTTAAAGCTGTAAAACCCCTGACTACACACTTTATACACTTTTCTCAGACAGGCATGAACATTTTCACACTTTTCTCTCGTTTAAACTCTCAAAGTTCAAACCTTCATAGAAAAATAAGTTCTGTATTATAGAATGAAACGAAAGGCACCCGCGGTTGCCTTTGACAGTGCAAAACGTTTTGTCGACATGTTTGTTGGGGAGAAAACTTACAAACATACAGTACAGCACTTCAGAGTCACACTGCTAGCGATCGAAGATTTATGTAAATTTGACAAGCTGAACAGATTCTGTACTGTACAGGAGACACGACATTAGAGTGATTGACAATGGTCTACAGCCAATCAGGACGCAGAACACAATGCGCTGTTAAAAAAAAAAAAAGCATGGAAAATTGAACAAAAAAAATCCGCGAAACAGCGAGTCCGCGAAAAGGGAACCGCGTTATAGCGAGGGACCACTGTATATTTGTGTATGCATATATGTATGTACCCATACTGTATATATACATCTATAGGTATATACACACATACAGGCAGTGCTGGGAAGGTTACTTTTAAAATGTATTCCACTACAGATTACATGCCCCAAAATGTATTTTGTAACGTATTACGTTACGTTACTCAATGAGAGTAACATATTCTGAATACTTTGGATTACCTATTATATTATCATGCTTTTTACAACTACATGAACGTACTATTGCTGTGTGAATTATTACTTTTACTGAAGGTTACTCTCCATGCCAACACCAACTAGATGTTTAAATCTTAATATAAATGAGTAACAGTAGGTGGACATTAGGTAAGGCTGCACTTTTTGCAGCGATCTCGTGTAGAAAACTATTCAGCGCGTATATAAAACAGGTCCGCGGCTCCGAACTGTAGTAAAGGGACCTCTGGCTGATACGTCGGGTTTGTGTCGGGCTCGTAGCTGAAAACTAGCTTTACTTTGCTGTCTGGTCAAGTTTGCTAGCAGAGACAGAGAGAGGCGTTGAAAGGCTGCTGCAACGGAACTTATTGTTTCAGAGGAAAACAGGAACACAGCGTACAGTCGAGTCTTAATAGCTTACTTACAGCTGGGCTCTTCAGGAACTGGTTATTATTATATTTACATGCTTCCAGCTCCCGTTTCTGCTCGGTGACAAGTCTTACTTTTCGACTCTCCTTTTTCTCCCTCCCTCGCTCACAAACACATAACGGGTATGGCAGTCCATTCTCCCTGCAGCACGGACTACACTGCACATAGCCCCAAAAATCACAACGTGCTTCACAGAAAAGCTAAAACATAAAAACAAAAACCAACCAAAAGCAAGTTTAAAAAGATGAGTTTTTAGCTGTTTTTTAAAATGAAATCACTGAGTCCACAGATCTCAAAGGAAGGGAGTTCCAGAGTCTGGGGGCCACAGTTACACTCTATCGCCTTTCGTTTTCAGCCTTGTATGATGGACAACCAGCAAGCCCTGATCACATGAACTCAGGAACCTGCTGGGGTTGTAAGGATGTAAAAGATCTCTGATATAGGTTGGTGCTTGTCCATGCAGAGCCCTGAATGTCAAAGTCAAAATCTTAAAGTGGATTCTGAATTTTATGGGGAGCCAGTGCAACTGGATCAGCAGTGAGAGTATATCACGTTACACCGCTCTCACAGTATATCTGCTCAGTACACAGTTCATTCTCTATGTTTTTTTAAATATATGTATTAACGAATATAGTGATGTCATGCAAAGGACCGCAGCAGAAACAAATTGCCCAGTTAAATCAGTTCACATGTACCTACCTGACACTGTGACAAGTAATCAGATATCTACGGTGGCCCTGAGAGGCCAAACGGACTGCAACTTCAGAAAACACCAGCAATAAGAAAAACACTGCAAAAGCACACAAAACACAACGGAAATAGAAAAAAAGAACAACAAATAGGAAAAACGAAAACACAAATAGGAAAAAACACAACAGAAGTTTTTCTGGGGAGACAATAACCCGACGGACCAGTTGCAGGAAGCAAAATAAGACCCCACTTAACTACCAGTTGTCAGGTGACCATTTTGGGAGCAACATGAACAGCGCCACTGTAAGCGGCACTGCAGAAACTTTTAAGCCATCGGAGTATTCATCTCACTTTAATTCGCATGACATCGAGCTGTATATCAAAAAAATAAATAGGTTAAATATTACCGAGCCCTATAATGCTCCCGCTTTTCAAAAGTATTTCAGTGTCCCAGATCTATGCAGGATATATAACATACCCAGCCAACATTTATATGTGGGGCCCATATGGTTTGGAAATGGGCTGAAAAATGGGCCCCATATAGAATTGTCCGCGGGTTCCGTAATGGCCCCATGTTAAATGCCCATATAAGTGTTATGTTAGGAAAATCTGGGACCTAAATGGGCCCCAACTGGGCAAAGTACACAGAAACCCACCCGGGCCCCATCTTTCAAGTTTTTTGTGGGTACCATGTGGGCACCACATAGGCTAAAAAGTGGGTTTTAAGTGGGATTGTCCGTGGGTTCCATAATGGCCCCATTTTATAAGCTCATCATGGTGTCATATTGGTAAAATTTGGGACCTATAAATGGGCCCCAACTGGGCAAAGTACACAGAAACCCACCTAGGCCCCATTTTTCAAGTTCTTAGTGGGTACAACATGAGGAAAACATGAGCTAAAAGTTGGAATGGCATTATCAGTAGTGATGGGATTTCCGGCTCTTCTTAGAGATCCGGCTCTTTCGGCTCGGCTCACTAAAAACAGCCGGATCTTTCAGCTCCGAACCGGCTCTTCAGGTTGTTTTGTTGCTTTAATTAATTTATTATCAACAATAATATAAGATTATGCACAAAAGGAATTACTAATGTAGAAAAAAAGTGGTTTTATTTATATATGTTTATATATAAATATATGTGGTGGCCCCTAGAGACAAAACACGTACAAACTCCAAAAAGCACATACTGTTAGGATGCCTGGGTCGTTGACCCAGGGTTTTTGAGTTTATTACATTATTTATAATTTCTAGTCTTTGGGTTTTTGTTAGAGTCATGTCTTATGGTTTGTCTCTGTGTAATCCTTACTTGCTGTCTCCCCTGTCCGCTATATCCCCGTGTCCAGTCAGTGTCTGTGTCTGCCCTGGTCCCACGTCTCTGTTCCCTCTATTGTAGTGCCTGCATGTGAGTCTGTCTTTTGTTCAGTCTGTGTTATGAGTTTCCTGTTTTACTTTGAAGGTCTCTGTCTTACCTCAGTGTGTTCAGTTTACGCTTCCTTGTCTCGTCAGTTCTGATTTGCCCCAGCTGTGTTTCCCTCCTGTTGTCCATTCCCTGATTGCTCCCTCTATGTATTTAAGCCCTGTGTTTCAGTTTGTCATTGTTGCGATCTACCCTTATCTAGCTGTGTGTTTTGTCTGCCCGTGTAAGTTATTTGGATTCTTACTTTTGTTCTGTTTGAGTTTACGTTTGTCTCTGGAGTCTGCACTTTGGGTCCTTTTCCTGCCTGCACACAGCCGTTACATAACACATACAAACTCCAAAACACATTTCTAGCATGAACTGAACTTCCAAAACAGAGCTACCTAGATCACTTAAATTACACAGTTGAAAGCATGAAAGCATATGTGTATTGTTTGTGTATTTATACACAAGCATTCATATATAGTCAAACAATAAATAAAAGAAATGTTCATTTACCTGTTATTACCGCACACCAAATCTGGTCGTTGGTACTTGCTGGCTTCAGTGTTGCCAACTTAGCGACTTTGTCACTATATTTAGCGAGTTTTCAGACCCCTTAGCGACTTTTTTTTTCTAAAAAGCGACTAGCAACAAATCTGGCGACTTTTTTTGGTATTATTGGAGACTTATTTATGACGACTTTTTGACGTGAAAACGCGTATCGCTCTTACTCTCAACAAGCAGCGGTGCTGCCGTGGGCACCTCGCCCGTGCCAAAGCGCTCCCAGGCGGAGGATAGTCCTCCCCCAGCTGCTATCAGGACAGGAGACGTTCACACCTGTGCGTCCAAACGGCAAATGAATCGCGCATGAGCGAAGCCGCTGCTCCCGCACTGACTGTAACACAGTCAATTCTTCTTTTACTGTTATGCTGTTTTGTGGATCACAAGGTTTAAAACTACTTATAAACACACACTCTCACACACACAAAGTAACTCCACCAGAGTGCCAATTTCGGGTCACTTTTGCCGGTCCAGGCCCGGATAAAGGAGCAGGGTTGGAATTGTGACATTAAAAAACAATAATTGCTAAAAGAAATTTAATTTGTAGTTCTAAATAAATTCTAACTGCATTTAGGATGTTTTTTACTCACTTTATGTCTCTTCCACGATGTCATTTCTCTCTCCCACAGCGTAGGTTACAATAACATTAGCATGACCAATTATGCAAATTAGGCGATGACGTCATTTGGCGACTTCTAGCGACTTTTAGGACAACCAATAGCGATTTTCCTTACTGAGGAGTTGGCAACACTGGCTGGCTTGTGTAGCCACTAGGTAACAACAGTTCAACACTGCCCCTAGCATCCTGGAGCACTTCTGTTGTCTTTTGTACGTGTTTTGAGTTTTTATGTGCTTCTGAGTTTTTACGTGTTTTGGAGTTTGTATGTGCTTTGTCTCTAGGCGCCACCGTAAATATACTTCTATTTATTCACTCCACATAAAATGTAATAAATAAATCATATAATACAAAAATCAACTATTCACATTTCAACTTTTAACTATTTAAATTTTCAGCTTTTTCCTTTTACAAATTTAAAGTGAAACAACACAAAACACTGCAAACCACAACACAATTAAATATAAATTAAAATATGAAAACAAAAAGAAGATGCATATTCTCTGTCATATGGGCCTGCATGAATCAACTTTCTGAATCCTTTATCATCTGCAACTGAAAATAGTTGTGGATGATCACTATACCTTTCTAATGTGACGTTGTTGTCCCTGGCTCTCTCTCTCTCTCTCTCTCCCTCCCGCTCTGTTCCTGTGCTACTGCCAGTGTAACTACCGCCTCTCCCCCCTCTGCCCAGTGCAAAGCACAAGGCTCGCGTGCGAGTGAAGCAGAAAAAAGTGAAAGAGAGAGAGAGAGAGAGAGAAAAAAACAACAACCCATGGCTCGCGATAAGGAGCCGGCTCGCATCGTTCACGTCAAAGACCCGGCTCTAAGAGCCATTTCGTTCACGACCGACCCATCATTAATTATCAGTGTGTTCTGTAGTTGCATCTTATTTCTTGTTTGAATTGGCTAATTTCTGGCACTGGGTGGGTCCCATGTAGAAAAACAGCCACAAAATCAATTTAACAGACGGCCAATACGGATTCTGTGACACAAAGACACCAAATATATTAAAGCTGACTGCAAACAGAAACATCAAGAGAGGACACGAAACACATTTTTTCACATTTATTTTGTCCAACAACTGTGGGTTTAAGTAACTGTATTCCAAGGAGTGTGAACTTAAAAAACTAGAAATGTCAAACTACATTCAAATTGCTTAGAGAGTTGGAACTGTAGCAACATGGGAAAAAATGAGAAGGGAAACTCAAAACCTTGTCTTGAATCAGCAGGGGTGTCTTTTTTTACAGAGCCGTTAGTCTATTTTGTCCCCTTGCAGCCCTCAGTCCTCCTCTGTCTCTAGCGCCAGTGAACCACTTGGAGAGAGCTTTCTCTGCTTCTTGCAGGTTGACTTTTGCTGTCAAAGAATTCTTCTTCAGTGCCTCTGCAAATGAAGAAGAAAAATGGGTAAGCCAAAGTAAAGTTAACCTTAGCTTACTTCCTTTGATGATGATTTACAAAGAACAATATGTCTGTGAAGGTTCTCAGTCATCCAGGTCATCGTAGTCAAAGGAGCTTGCAAAGAAAAGCGTCTGGACTTCTTTAAAGAAGTCCAGACGCTTTTCTTTGCAAGCTCCTTTGACTACAAAGAACAATGTTTATTTCACTTTCTTGCCTCAAATATATAAGATGGCACAATGCAATCTCAGTTGCATTGTGCCACTTTATTAAAAAAGTGGCACTTTATTAAAAAAGTTCAAGTGTCTCAAATGAAACTAACTTACCATACACAACATTAAAGAGGCGCAAATCTCGGAACTTTTTCTTCCCATGTCGGCCAAGCAAGTTGTACTCCACGGCAAGCTCAGGTGATATGAGGAATTTCATCATCCTTCTTGTAGCATCATCTACACTTGTTCCCCCTATATCTGCTACCATGGCAACCTGAGGGGAACATACAAAAAGGACAGATTAGATACTGGCATCTGGGTAGGATGCCTCCCTGGTGAGGTGTTTTGGGCACATCCCACCAGGAAGAGACCCAGAGAAACACCCAGGACATGCTAGAGGGACTGTTTCTCGGCTGGCCTGGGAATGCCTTGGGATTCCCCTGGAGGAGCAGGGCCAAGTGACTGGAGAGAGCGAAGTCTGGGCCTCTCTACTTAGTACCGGATTGGGTCGCAGGGGGAGCAGCCTAAGCTTAAGATAATGAACCAGGAATGGAGGATAAATGGACGCTTTACATATTACTTAATGTTAATTGTGTGGTGATTAAAAAAAAAATGGTAGTAACACAAGCTAAACTGTTAAAAATTGAATTTAAGTTCCTTAATAGGGCTGGGTATCGTCACTGATTTCTAGAGTCGATTCGACTCCGATTCACAAGGTCCCGATTCGATTCGGGACCTTGTCTGATCACGTATCAGTACATTTCCATATTTTTATATCTATAAAAAAAAAAAGCTGACACTTGCGAGACTTTATCAAAGGTGTAAGCATCACAGCAGATGCTTTTGTATCAAAGTAACTGAGGATAAAACACAGAAAAACATAAAGCTGATTTTCTGACCTGGATTTTATAGCAGATGACCTTAAAAATATTCTGCAGTAAATCAAAAACGAAAGAAAACCATTAATCAACACATGAACATTGCTCCTCTTCACTTCAGCAGCGTCGGGTAAGTTACAGAGGTTTTATTAGAGACACAGCTAAGCGTTTTGCGATTTTGCATAATTTTAAAAAGTTTAAATTTGTTCAGCAGGCCTATTGAAAGGAAGAAAGGCTTTCTCTTCGTAAGTGAAGGGGGAAAAAATGACAGCGCTGTAAATGCAGAAAACACCGATTTTTAGACCCGAAACTGTTCTTGAAGTACACTGAGAGAGAGTGAGAGAGGGACAGCGAGCTCTGCGTGAAGTGTGATTTTACCGTGGTGGAAAACCAAAACAGCAAAAGTAAGAGGGAATTCATGACTATGTTCGCGTGAAGCGAAATTTTCAGTGTAGTTTGGATCTTCTTTTGCTGCTGGTTCAGTCAATATTGTTTGGAGAGAGATAAAAACTGCAGCTTCAGAATCTAGCACAAAAAACACCAAGTGCCGTCGGCTGAGAAAGGCCACATCTCACTGATTCTGATCTGTCGGCGGGTCCGCGCTTTGTGTTTACATCTTTGTGCAGAATGCGTGTGCCTGCTCTCATTTACTTTCTCCAAACTAAAATAGGTTTTAATTGATAAATCGATAATCCAAACCCACCCCTATTCCTTATCCCTTTATCATTTACCCATAATGTTAAGCACCTGGAATTATTTTGTTGTTTTAGCTGTAAAAGTGTCATAAAATCAGCTGTGAGTGTGTGTGCTTTCATCCCTTTTTTCAGGATTACTTCTACTTTCCACATCTGGTAGTTTTTTCTCTCTACTGTATACTGTAAGAGTGTAATCAGGGATTAATAACAGAATAGGGAAAAAAACAAACTTGAAATTTTACCGTTTTTTAAAACTGAAAAAGGCACTCAGAATGTACATGAATAAAAGATTTAGAATAGGCAATTTGAATTATTAACTGTAAAACAGAACGAAAACTATTTTGTGACCTTTGCCCCTGTGGTTTATTTTTGGGCATCTCTTTTCTTCTAAATAAGTCCAGGCGTGTTGGGCCCCTGGTAGAGCTCTGGTTGGAAGAGACAGGTTGGAAAAACCTGTCACCGGCAACGGGTTGGGGGCTAAAGGGTTAAAATAAATAGGAACTGGCCAAAATTTGTATAAACTATCATAGCAGAACAAAAATAAGAAATCTATCCGTTATCAAAATCAGAATCAGATGCTTCATTAGAATAAAAAAATTTAACTTTCTGGAAGGTACCGTATTTTCACGACCATAAGACGCACTGTACTAAAAGGCGCAGTCTCAGTTATGTGTGCCATTACTGTATTTAACACACACATAAGGCGCACCTGATTATAGGGTGCATACAAGTACCGTATGCGTATTTAAAAATAAAGCGGGAGCAAACCTGAGTTTGGTACCTTACTCACATTTCTATTACCAATAATCGTCATCACCAACAACACACAAGCATACAAGTCTGCGTATTTAAAAATAAAGCAGGAGCAAAACTGAGTTTGGTACTCACATTTTTATCATCAATCAAACCCATCGAAGTCCTCATCCTCTGTGTCTGAATTGAACAGCTGCGCTAAATCTCCATCAAACATGCCAGGTTCACTGTCTTCACCGTCAGAGTCACTTTCCGTGCCGTGCGGCTCCTCGGAAATGATGCCGGCTTTTGCGAAAGCTCGAACAACAGTGCCAGCAGACATGTTAGCCCAAGCATCTACAATCCATCGGCAAATTGTGGCGTAACTCGCCCGGCGCTGCCTTCCACTCTTGGTGAAACTGTGGTCTCCACCGGTCATCCATCGCTCCCAGGCCGCTCGCAGCCTTACTTTGAACGGGCGGTTCACACCGATGTCCAGCGGTTGGAGTTCCTTTGTCAGGCCTCCCGGAATGACAGCAAGCTCACAGTTCATTTGCTTCACAAGTTTTTTCACATCGGCTGTGAGATGGGCACGCATAGAGTCACAGATTAAAAGCGATGGTGATGCGTGGAAAAATCCACCTGGTCTCCTTACATACACCTCCCTCAGCCAGTCTTTCATCATTTCCTCATCCATCCAGCCCTTTTCATTTGCCTTAATGATGATTCCTGCTGGAAACTTCTCTTTAGGCAAAGTCTTTCTCTTAAAAATCACCATAGGCCGGCACTTTCTGTCCATTAGCATGGCAGCCAAGCACAACAGTAAAAGAAGACTTTTCATACCCCGTTGTGCGTATCGCTACCGTGCTGGTCCCCTTCTTCTCCACAGTGTGACTCACCGGGATGTCAAAAGTGAGCGGGACCTCGTCCATGTTTGTGATGTGGCTGGGCTGGATGTTTTTGTCGCCGATGTGTTTGCTGCAGTAGGAGCGGAAGATGGCCAGCTTTTCCTTATAATCCGCTGGAAGTTGCTGCGCTACCGTAGTCCTGGTCCGGATGGAAAAATGGCACCGTTTCATAAAACGAAAGCACCAAGACGGACCTCCTTGGAAATGTTCAATGTTCATCTCTTCAGCTAGTGAAACTGCTTTTAGCCGAATGGTGACCGTCGAAACGCTTCTCCCACTCGTTCTTTGCTCGATGATCCACCGCTTGAGTCTTTCCTCCAACTCGGGCCACCTCGCCTTATGTCCGCGGAAACTCAGCTGCGTCTTCTTGACCTGCCGGAGCTTGTTTTCCTAGCTTCCTCCATTTGCGAACCATCGATTCGTTAATCTTAAATTCTCTCGCCGCTGCTCGATTTCCATGTTCCTCCGCGTAGCTGATGGCCTTCAGTTTAAACTGTGCTTCGTAAGCGTGTCTCTTTGCCATTTTCAGGGTTGTTTTTTTTTTTTTTTTTTTTTTTTCATATTTTTATTGAGAGACAAGTGTACAGTAGTTTACAATGACAATACAATCTGTTCCCCTCACATATTTTTTAGTTTTTCTTACATGAACAGATACGATAACACACACGCTTAAATAAACAAACAAAACAAAACCTAATAAGAAACCCAAAACAAACACAAACAAAAAACCCCAAAACACACACAAAAAAAAAAGAAAAAGGGGGGGAGAGATATGATATTAATCAGCTGGTAGAGCGTTTAATGACTTGCAATAGTCTACGAAGGGGCCCCAGATACGATAAAATTCTCTGTATTTGCCCTTCGCCACAAGGCCTATCTTTTGCAATTTAAGAAATGACATCACATCTCTAAACCAAAAAGAAACTGAAGGTGGCTTTGAAGATTTCCAAAGGAGTAAGATGCAACGTCTAGCCAAAAGTGATGTAAAGGGTAATATTTTGAAGTGTGTAGGGTCGGTTAGACCAGTGTTGACTGGAAGCCCAAAAACAGCTAGAAAAGGGTCCATGCAGATTTGGGTCCCAAGAGCCTTGGAAAGAATAACTGAATACTTACTCCAGAAGCCATGGAGTCTTGGGCACAGAAAGAACATATGGCCTAGGTCACATGGGGTGGCATGACATCTCTCACACTGATCCATCACTTGTGGGTAAATCTCAGACAGACGAGACTTTGAATAGTAAACCCTGTACAACACCTTGAACTGGATAAGTTGTAACCTGGCACAGGACGTACTATAACGGACATTGGATACTGCTTTCTCCCATTGCTGATCCGAAAAAATTACTCCTAACTCCCGCTCCCAAGCCCCCCTAATTTTAGCAACTGAATGGACATTTAAATCCATAAGTTGTTTATATATTAAAGATATAATTGACTTCTTATTGGGTTTAAGGGATAAGAATTCCTCCCACGGTTGGACATTTGGAAGAAGAGGGTAGGAGGGGAAGAGAGCAGAAGTGCAATGCCGTGCCTGAAAATAACGGAATAGATTGGTAGCCGGAAGATTTGTTTCTGAACACAGGTCTAAATAAGTTAAGAAAGTGCCATCTTTATAGAGATCCTTAAACGTATTAATACCATGACGCTTCCACTGTACATAGGTACCATCAATGAGGCCAGGAGTAAACAGATGGTTCTGCGTGATGGGCATGCGTACTGACGCAGAGATGTACTTAAAATGACTCCTGAATTGTGACCAGACCCTTAGACTAGACTGTACCACGGGATTTTGGGTGAAATGAGAAGGCTTAAGTGGTAGTGGAGAGAACAATAAAGCTTCTAAGGATGAGGAAGTGCACGACAGGCGTTCCAGTTTGCACCATAGCAGGTCTTGAGATTCAAGCCAATGGGTCAATTTGTGAACATGAGAGGACCAATAGTAAAATAAAAAGTTAGGCAAGGCAAGACCACCATCAAATTCAGTCTCTGTAATAATGATTTCCTCACCCTGGGGTGTTTCCCTCCCCACAAAAACGATGTAACTAGCTGGTCTAACTTTTTGAAAAAAGCTTTACATAAAAATATAGGAATACTCTGAAACAGAAATAACAATCGAGGCAAAATGTTCATCTTTACAGCATTGACCCGACCAATTAGGGACAAAGGTAGCGATTTCCATCTCTGAAAATCTGATTGAATTTGAGTCATTAAAGGGGAGAAATTGGAAGAGTATAGAGAAGACAAAGTACGAGTCACGTTAACTCCCAAATATTTAAAGCCGGCAGGGCTAAGTCTAAAAGGAATGTCAGATTGTTTAAGTGTAAGACTTAAAGAATTTATGGGGAAACATTCACTTTTAAGAAAATTTATTTTGTAACCTGACAGAGAGCCGAACTTGTTTAATAGAGACACAATCGATGGTATGCTAGATAAGGGATCAGAAATATAAAGATGACCTCTTTATATGCAGGTCATCTGCATATAAAGACAATTTTACGTCAAGGCCTGACCGGGAAATACCACGAAAATGAGGAAGGGCCTTCAAAGCTACAGATAGGGGTTCAATTACAATAGCAAAAAGTAGGGGGGACAGGGGGCAACCCTGTCTCGTGCCGCGTGACAATGAGAAGTAGCCAGAGGAAACACCATTTGTATAGACACTGGCTTGGGGTGCCTTGTACAACAGTCGAATCCATGAAATGAATCTGTCCTTGAAACCAAATCTTTGTAAGACCGCAAAGAGAAAGCTCCACTCTACACGATCGAAAGTTTTCTCAGCATCAAGTGAGATAACTACTTCTGAATTAGTGGTCGAGTGTTGGGAAAGAATGACATTCAAAAGCGTGCGGACATTAAAGAACAGCTGGCGGCCTTTAATAAAGCCATTCTGTTCATCTGAAATAATAGTAGGAAGAACCTTTTCAAGGCGAATTGCTAAAATTTTAGCCAAGACTTTAACATCAACATTCAGCAGTGAAATAGGCCTATACGAGGTGCAAGACGTAGGATCCTTACCCTTCTTTAAGAGAACAGTAATTAGTGCTTGAGACAATGTAGGGGGCAATAGACCACGTTCAAAAGATTCATTATACACTGAAAGAAGTAGTGGGGCTAACTTGTCTATAAATGTTTTTAAAAATTCAACTGAAAACCCGTCAGGTCCTGGTGCCTTGGTGCATGGTCTTGATTGCATGCACAATTTCATCCAACCTAAAAGGGGCATCTAATTGTTCAGCTATAACAGGATCGACAGTGGGCATTGTAAGACCGTTAAAAAAAGAATCCATTTCAGAGGCGTCAGCAGCAGATTCAGATTCATATAGGGAGGAATAATACGTCTTAAACACCTCGTTTACTTCCTTTGAATCAGAGACCAAGTTGCCTGCCGCATCTTTAATTTGAGAAATTAATCGAGAAGAGGCCCCACGTTTTAACTGATGGGCCAAAAGCCTTCTGGGCTTATCACCATGTTCATAATAAGTCGCACGCGCACGAAGTAAAAGACGTTCAGCATCTGCCGTAGAATGTAAATCAATTTCGGTCTGCAAGTCAAGTCGTCTTTTATGCAAATCAGGAGTGGGACTGTCAACAACCTGTCTATCTATGTCACAAATTTGTGTAGTCAAAGCTTGAAGTTTGGCTTTGTGGCTTTTAGTGGAATGGGCAGAGAAAGAAATTATTTGCCCACGCACATATGCCTTAAGAGATTCCCAAAGCAATGACCTCGCAACAGTATCGCTGTCGTTAAACACCATAAAGTCATCAATTGCAGATTTGATAAAGGTAACAAACCCCTCATCCGAAAGCAACAAAGAGTTAAATCTCCAGGGTGAGGAAAAAGAGGACTGGGCTATGAGCTTGATGTCAACGCTAAGTGGTGCGTGATCGGAAATGACAATAGGATGATATGTAGATGACAGTACTTTTGGAATAAGGGAACCGTCCACAAAAAAATAATCAATCCGCGAAAAGGACTGATGTACCTGAGAAAAGAAAGAGTACGCTCTGGTAGTAGGGTTAGAAAACCTCCAGGGATCTATAAAACCATTCTGAAACATAAACTCTGAAATAGACTTGGACATAGAGGATTGGGTCAGGGTCCGAGGATTCGAGCGATCTAAGGCAGGATCAATAACACAGTTTAAGTCACCACCCAATATCAAAAGATGAGTATCAAGGAAGGGAGACTACTCAAAAGTGCATCTGTAAAACCTGGATTATCAAAATTTGGCGCATACACATTGACTAAGAGGACGGGTACATTGTACATGGTGCCTACAACAACCAAATATCTCCCGTTTTTGTCAGCTTTAATCTCAGAGGCTGTAAACTGTACCCTTCTGTTTATTAAGATCGCCACCCCCCTGGCTTTTGAATTAAACATTGAATGGAAAGTATGACCCACCCATGGGCACCTGAGCCTAAGATGATCCTGATTTCGCAAATGGGTCTCTTGCAAAAACATTACATCACTCTTTAAACGTTTAAGATGCGAGAATATTTTAGATCGTTTAATTGGGCTATTCATACCTTTGACATTCCAAGTTAAAAATCTAATACCACTATTGCCTAAGGACTGACCTGAAGTGCTGATCATTGCAGAAAGATAAAAGAGAAAATACTTATTTCTTCACCCCCAAAGAAAGAACAAGTGGGAAAAACACACTCACACAAACACACAACGCAAACCCACAACAACAGAAGTACAGCTTCAGAATAAAAATAATAATCACACGTCAAACACGCCGTCCCGCCTCCCCCCTGCACAGCAAAAGCCCCCATCCCCAAATGACGGAGACGGCAGTGCACGCTCCCACCCGGAGCAATCTGAACAAAAACGCTCCCGACTACGAAACGAACCGTGTCAAACCAAAGCTCCAACAGAGTCATTTCTCAATAGATTAAAAGGCACAAATAAAATAAAAATAACCCAATTATATTTTACTATTAGACAGGTAAAACAAAACAAGTGTTTGGCAGAGTAACAAACTTAGCCTACCACAATGATGTTTGGATTTGGATCATGCGCTATTTCAAACAAACAAACATTGTCCCGCTATATTTTTTATCGCGTGGTTATTGTCTTAATATATTCCTTGGCCTCATCTGGCGAGACGAAGTCGCGCTGCATTCCTTGATAAGTGATCCGTAGTCTTGCCGGATAGAGGATCCCAAATCGGACTCCCTGGATGCCGCAAAGCTGGCGACGGACCTCATTGAAAGCCGCACGGGCCCGCGCTGTCTTAGCGGTGTGGTCGGGGAACACAGAAATGGTCATATTATTTATCTGCACCCTCTGCAGTTCCCTGGCCTTCTGGAGAATCCTAGCACAGTCCGCGTAATAGTGCAGCTTCACAACCATAGCACGAGGGCGTTCACCGGTGTTAGGTTTGGGGGCCAAAGTTCGGTGGGCTCTGTCTACAAGTGGCTCCTTCCCAAGCTGAAATGCCTCCATCAACAGCACGGACACATCTGTAGCGGACAGGACGTTCTCCTCTGGCACACCAACAATGCGTATATTATTGCGGCGAGACCTGGACTCCAAATCCTCGCATTTATTCTCCAATTTGGCCAACTCCTTTGACATCACATCCACTTTGGCTTGGAGGTGGACAATATCATCCGTGCATGTGGAGAGAGACTGTTCCATCTCCGTAACTGTGGTTCTGAGGCCAGCGAATTCCTGCCGCATGGTAGTTATATCTGAGGAAAGGTCCGTTTTTAGTTGCTGTATGTCGGACCTGATAGACGTGAGATTCTCCGCAAACGCCGCCGTCAGTTCCTTTTTAAACAGTGCTGAAATTTCTTCACGAAGTTCAGAGAGGAGTTCAGCCTTCGTGAATTTTTCCGTATCGACGAGCGGCGTGTCGGGTGACCCAGGCAGTGGCGAAGTTTTACCACGAGGCGGGGATGCAGTGTTAGCAGCAGGCCGCAAGTTGGGCTGAGAGGTGCTTGCGCTCTTATTAACCTTACGCGACATTGTAAACACAAAAAGCAAAAACAGTCTTGTCTCGGAACTATACAAAAAGAAAAAACCCGTCAAAATGTGCCTGGAAATGCTAGATAATAACTAGACTCTGCAGGAACTACGCTCGGTGCGACCTACGCCATAGTCACATAAACCGGAAGTCTCATTTTCAGGGTTGTTAAAACAACGATGTCCTGCATAACGCACATACCTGTTCTTTTATACAGGTATGTGCGATAAAGTCAACGCACACACTTCACCCTTTAGCGTTCTCATGGTGTTCTCTACTACGTCCTCATTACAACACACAGGGCGCACTGCGCTATAGGGCGCGCCGTACTTTTTGAAGAAAATCTAAGACTTTTAAGTGCGCCTTATGGTCGTGAAAATACGGTAAACATCTGGTATAAAAGTAACATCTCAGAAAAAAAAACATCATAGCAACAGAAAAACATGGTAGCAGATGTGCTGGTCTCTGGCCTGCTTTGCTGCCTCAGGGACCAGTAAGACTTGCTGTGTTAAATGAAACCAATTATGCTGTATACCAAAACAAATCATGAAGGAGAATGTCTTTCAGAAAATATATCAAAGAATGTTTTCTGACTACTGTATAAAGAACAGTGGCTTAATATTAATATAGCAGACATGAGACTGGAGTCCTCCAGTTTTCCATTAAGAGCCTCAACATCGTCTTGGGTTTTAAGAGGTAAAACAACCCCTTCAGGGACCTCCGTAACTGAACCATTTTTCTGCTTCAGCAAGGCAATTAACATCTTGCTATGAACCAGTTGAGTCTCCTTCACTTCCTCTAAAATGGCAAGGACTTTCAAGAACATGGCTTTACAAGCGGGGCTGGCGACGCTCCGAGCAGCGGGGCTGGCGACGCTCCGGGCAGCGGGGCTGGCGACGCTCCGAGCAACGGGGCTGGCGACGCTCCGAGCAGCGGGGCTGGCGACGCTCCGAGCAGTGGGGCTGGCGACGCTCCGGGCAGCGTGGCTGGCGACGCTCCGAGCAGCGGGGCTGGCGACGCTCCGGGCAGCGTGGCTGGCGACTACACTATTGTTTTTTCCAGAGGGTCGCTTAAGGACTTGTTCTGGAGGCGTGGGTGGAAGTTCTTTATCTGAATCAGAAGGCTCACTTGATTCAGTGTGGCTGCTCAGTTGATTCTTCATCAGTTTACCACTTGGCCTAGAAAGGTTAAGCACAGAACATTTATGACACTGTTTCAGAAGGAAATAAATTTCATCTTGTTTGTATGCTAGTACCACTTACTTTCTTTTTCTTATGCCATTCTCATTGTCTGTCAAGTCTGATGAATACTCTGCTTGATGCAACTTTGCCCTGGCATTTGCACAAGTTGCTATAACATAAATTGTACAGAATACCACATGTAAGATACAATGTAAAGAAGAAATAAATCTGCAAAAACAATAACAATGACAAAATGGTTTCCAGTAATACAGGGCCATACATTTACAAAAGCCTCCAAGTAAAAGAAAATGTGCATGTATAAACTTTTAAAGAAAAGGAAATACAGATGTAGTGTACAAATAAAGTCAAACTTACCTGCATTTCCCATGAAGGAAATACAGATGTAGTGTACAAATAAAGTCAAACTTTACCTGCATTTCCCATGACACGGACATTGCAGAGTATCCAGTTGCTGGTTGGTGGTGTTCCTTCTTTTATAGCCTTTGTCACATTCACCAATGAGGCAGGAGGCCACCAGCATAATTTTCTCTCTGCGTCATGGAACCACTCTGATGGAACGATGTCTACCTTCTTGCAGCCATCAGAGTCAACTTCATCCACAAACTCGACCACACTGAATGAAGACATCCTGTAAACGCCATTAAGTTACATGCTGTGTAGCTGAGGCAAAGCTACAAATGCGTTACAAAAAGGTAACAAAATAATTGGTTTTGTAAATTTAGTTACAGGAGCACTAGCAAGATGACCTGAAAGTTTTGACAGCAAATGTACACCCAGAGATGTTGAATCAATAGGGTAGTTAAAAAAACGCTGTGGAGATTATTTGATTTCCATGTCAGTACATCTTGTACTGAAAAGAATGATGGACAAAAAATTCAGTCATCATAGGTCCAGATGTATGTGGCTGTGTGAGTTCGCCCTCTGGCATTTTGCAAGACCTGTGAGGATACAATTGCTTTTCACAAACTCGTCTGACAATTTGCTGTGCAGGATCCTGTGGTCTTCTCGCCATCTTTTTTAACTGTACCAAATAATTCTCAAATGGAAAACATGAAACCAAATCCAGAGGGCCATACTTTGTAGCATCATCTGCTAGGTGCAAAAGACTGTGTGTATTGTTAAACTAAGAATTTAGTCCCATAAATCTTAGCAAAATTGGCAACAAAGCATCTTAATAAATCTTTTGCATAATAACAGTACTCTTTACACAAAGGACACAAAAGTATCCTCATAGCAGATGACAAAACCAGGAAGTTCTTGTACTGTGGATTGCACAGTTTCTGGAAAAGCACAACTGGTCCAGTATACAACAAAAATTGTCTTAATTCTGTAGCTTTCCATTGTCTGTACTCCATTAGGGACCGTGGCTTTCTGGAAAACATGCACGGCAGACTTTGCCTACACTGTTTTAAGTGATCAGAAATGGCAGACAGAGTAGAAGTAGGAACCCGACACTGCAATGGTCCCTTAATCCACAGGGCAAGTAATTTACGTACAATACCCAAGCAAATTAAATGCATATAGTCTAAGGGAAAGGCTGAAACCATGCCAATGCCTAGCTCATGAAGAGGTGATTTGGAGTTATGGTCATCTTCATCTAACATTTCTTCAAACTGAGAATCTGATCTGAGACTTGAATCCATATCTGGAAAAATAACTTTCCAATCAACATAAACACCATACTGTGTACAGCGCTCACAAGAACTGTAGCCACCATGACTTTTGATGCATTTTAAATAAGCTCTAGCTGGGGTGTCACAGATAAAAGCATCTGAAAGAGGTACATTGAAGTGTTTTCCATGAAAACACTACCAGTTTTTGTGACCTTTTTTACATCTTCTATAAAATCATGCATGTAGTTGTTCACCGAGTCAGGATTGCAGGGACCAGCATATATACCTATCATGAAAACATTTGCTTGTGGTAGTTCAACTATCTTCCCTAAAATAGGCCACAGTTGCATATTAGAGCTCTTAAAGAGAAGCAAACCATCAACATTCACACAAATAGTTAATGTATCAGTTTTCAGTTCATGTTGATTTTATCAATTTTAGTTCTGAGAATACTGCACTTTCAAGACCAAAATGGTAGTAACTTCCTATGCCAGTCTGTTTCACTTCACAGTCTTTTAATGTACTGAACAAAGTTCTGGGATCCTTTGGCAAATCTAGACCAATCTCCAAAAGTATGGTTAAGAGCTCTGACAACACAGAATGAGAAACATTTTGGTTTGCTGCCCATTCAGCAAGTTTCCTCTTAGCATCAGAGTTTGACTCCACATCAGGAAAGTCGCAGTTTTATTCTTCATCCGCTTCACTATCCATGTAAAAGTTATCACTATCAAAATCCAGAGATAAATCTTCATCCAAGCTGTTACTCGAATATTCCTCTACATTGTGCTCTGCCTTGTTGATAGTCTTATGTTTATTTTCAATATCTTCAATATTTTCCACTGCTTCATCCACAATCAAATGCTTGTTTGCCACATCTTCAGTGTATTGCAAAGCCTGGTCCACGGCCTTCTCTGCAAGTTCCACAGCATCTAAAGCAAGGCTATTTAAATGCTGCTGAACTCTAGCTTTAAATTCTCCTCGTCCGTGATTTGGCAAGAAGGTAATCCATTTCACTAAAAAATACACAGAAGATTGTGTGCAGAATAGAAGTGTGAGCCATTTTCACACATACGGCAATCCAAAAAATTGCAGAAGATATTCTGAAGAGGAATACAGTGGCTTGCAAAAGTATTCGGCCCCCTTGAATTTTCCCACATTTTGTCACATTACAGCCACAAGCATGAATCAGTTTTATTGGAATTCCATGTGAAAGACCAACACAAAGTGGTGAACACGTGAGAAGTGGAACGAAAATCATACATGATTCCAAACATTTTTTACAAATAAATAACTGCAAAGTGGGGTGTGTGTAATTATTCAGCCCCTTTGGTCTGAGTGCAGTCAGTTGCACATAGACGTTGCCTGATGAGTGCTAATGACTAAACAGAGTGCACCTGTGTGTAATCTAATGTCAGTACAAATACAGCTGCTCTGTGACGGCCTCAGAGGTTGTCTAAGAGAATATTGGGAGCAACAACACCATGAAGTCCAAAGAACACACCAGACAGGTCAGGGATAAAGTTACTGAGAAATTTAAAGCAGGCTTAGGCTACAAAAAGATTTCCCAAGCCTTGAACATCCCACGGAGCACTGTTCAAGCCATCATTCATAAATGGAAGGAGTATGGCACAACTGTAAACCTACCAAGACAAGGCCGTCCACCTAAACTCACAGGCCAAACAAGGAGAGCGCTGATCAGAAATGTAGCCAAGAGGCCCATGGTGACTCTGGACGAGCTGCAGAGATCTACAGCTCAGGTGGGGGAATCTGTCCATAGGACAACTATTACTCGTGCACTGCACAAAGTTGGCCTTTATGGAAGAGTGGCAAGAAGAAAGCCATTGTTAACAGAAAACCATAAGAAGTCCCGTTTGCAGTTTGCCACAAGCCATGTGGGGGACACAGCAAACATGTGGAAGAAGGTGCTCTGGTCAGATGAGACCAAAATGGAACTTTTTGGCCAAAATGCAAAATGCTATGTGTGGAATGTGCACATCACTCTGAACACACCATCCCCGCTGTCAAATATGGTGGTGGCAGCATCATGCTCTGGGGGGGCTTCTCTTCAGCAGGGACAGGGAAACTGGTCAGAGTTGATGGGAAGATGGATGGAGCCAAATACAGGACAATCTTGGAAGAAAACCTCTTGGAGTCTGCAAAAGACTTGAGACTGGGGCGGAGGTTCCCCTTCCAGCAGGACAACGACCCTAAACATAAAGCCAGGGCAACAATGGGATGGTTTAAAACAAAACATATCCATGTGTTAGAATGGCCCAGTCAAAGTCCAGATCTAAATCCAATCTGTGGCAAGATCTGAAAACTGCTGTTCACAAACGCTGTCCATCTAATCTGACTGAGCTGGAGCTGTTTTGCAAAGAAGAATGTGCAAAGATTTCAGTCTGTAGATGTGCAAAGCTGGTAGAGACAGACCCTAAAAGACTGGCAGCTGGAATTGTAAACTGTAAATATCGAACCGTGTCACCAAAGTATCGAACCAAACCGAACCGTGAATTTTGTGTATTGTTGCACCCCTAATATATAAATATATATATATATGAATGAATGAATCATTCAGCTTCAGCAATATTTCTATTCATCTTATGGATTCCAGTCAATTCACTATTTGAGTTCAGTTTTGGTCTTAAACTCCAGAGAATGCCACCTGATTCAACAATCTTTTTATCTGATTTTTGGCAAAACAGTTTTCTTCTGAGAGATGCTCCTGAGGCTGAAATTGAGCCCAAAGAAACAACAAGAAAGTTTAGTTCCTCTGGATTTCCCATGGAAAATTTTTTTTGACAACTTTATTTATAATTTTCCAATATGACAAAAGTACAGAAAAATATAACTTGAATTGCGATTACAAACACTGCCATTGTGAAACTGGTTACGCCACGCAGTAACAAACCAGTTGGATGCAGAAAAATGTGTAATCTATGGGCACATACAAAAAAAAGTACTATTACGTGAACAAGGCAACTCCCCCCCCCAAAAGAGCTTATATCCAACATGTCCCTTCGCTCCCCAGAACAAAAGTTGCCCCTAGCAGGGGACGCCAACTATGATATAATATTTAGACATCTGGCAGATTGGAAAGCCACACGTGACTTCTCTTGGTCGTTTACTTTGCTCAGTGATAAACAATTATATGCAGACCTATTAAATTATGAAAGTAGCAAAAGTACAAACCTCCATCTAAGGTGCAGTCTGAGTCAGTGAACAATAAAGTCAAAAAGCAATTGAGGTTCCACAGTCCACTCAGTCCGTGTCTTGATTCCCACACACAGCCAAGATGCGATTCTTGACGTAGTCTTTAGCAGCCGTCGGATTGGTGAATATTTCCTCACCAAGAGGGGAAGAAATCCTTAGCTTCGCTGGGTATAGCATCCCGAATCTCACACCCCGACATCCGCGCAGTAGATCTTTAGCTTCTTTAAAATTGTTTTATCACTCATCCAGGTGACTTCTCCAGTGTCACGGATGAGTGATGAATGTATCTCCCACTGGAAACCATTGTGTCCAGTTAAAGTCCATCGACTTTTTTCAGGAGAGTTGTTAGATGCTGTGCTCATGAGGACAATGGGTTTTCTCTGGAATTGCTGCACGGAGGATGTAACACCCATGATAAGCGCTGAGGTGTGTGTCTTTGTCAGAAATCAGCCATCCTCAGCTTCCAGGTTAGGAAAGGTGGAACCAGAAGATATTCAAATGCATCTCTCCACAGCTGCCGATGAATTCTACAAAAAACAAAGTTTGTTAAAAAAATTTGCAGGTGAATCACCACTGATTTATCACTGACATCCATTTACTCAAAAAATACTGAAAAGTGGATAACTAGAATATATAGTTTATAATTTCAACAATGTACTGTACAAAATGGAACTTTATATGACAAACGTGGTTCTTGTGGAATTTTTAACAAGGACCCTACAAAACTTTACAGTACTCATGCTGCCAAACTTTTGACAGCTAGGTGTGCAGTTCCTGCTTTAAATGCATTCACTGTTAAGATTAAGAAATCTAAGTGATAAGAGGCCAGAAATGTTTGAACTCGCTTATGAACCTAAATCACTGAGGCCGTCTCTCCTGCATGGAGTCCAGGGGTCCGTTCTTCGTACCTCGCTAAGTAAGTTACTGTAGCTGGATTTGATTGTTGGCGATTTCGCGTGATCTTGGATCGTTCGGTTCTCCGAAGCTCATCCGGGACTTGCTGTCATAGCAACAGATCCGTAAGCGTAAACCTGCTCGGGAGCAGGTTTACTTTATGTAAACAGGATTAGATCGCGGGAACTCAGGTATGTCCGCTTCATTTATACGAAAGCAACAGCAATATTTTACCACTGTTTTTCCATAAATAAATATTATCAATGTAACTAAAGATAATGCAGCACTTGATCCTTTTATTGATTCCATACAGATACATACAGGTCATTTCCTAAAAAAAGGGAAATGTACTATTAATCATTCTATTTCATGTATTTGATCATTTCAGATGTAATTCATATTTTAGAGTAGTAATAGTAAATTACTTCGTGTAATCAAGATGAGAGACCACAGCTATAAAAGCGAAGGTGGATTTGGGAAGTCTGTCGCAGCCATGTCCTGTCCGTATACGCGAGCCACCCATTGCGGAAGGTGCAAGATTGATAAGGAGAGTTTTCAGAATTCAGCGTATATTGCGGGATAGACAGGATCCTTTAGCTCAGCGCGACAGTGTGCTCATTGAGAGATATCGATATTCCCGTGAGGGTATTATTTACTTAACCAACTTGTTGACGAGGGGGTGCAGGACCACCACCTGTCTTTGTTTGCTCTGCCCTTTTCTTGGTTGCTGTTATAAACAAACAAACAGATTATTTCAGAGTCTCTTTTCAAGGCACTAAAAGCAATATAAGTGATAAATATTACCATTCTGTAGAATATTCTTATATTTTAACTTGCATAGTTCCCATTTCTGTATAGCTGTATATCTCAGATTCTGTAAGTTATTTATTTCATATTCTGTATAGTTTTTCATATTATATCCTGTTCATAGCCTGTACATAGCTTGCTCACTACAGCCTGTACATACTTATAGTTATAGAATATTCACAACATACTTCATCCGTGTACATAAACATACCATAATAGACCCATTTCTGTAATATACTTACATCTCTATATTCTTGCTAATATATTGTAATATATCTATATCACTAAAGCACTTCTGGATGGATGCAAACTGCATTTCGTTGCCCTGTACCTGTGCATGTGCAATGACAATAAAGTTGAATTCTATTCTATTCTATTTTACTTGTTCCCATGTTCTAGTGGGTCCTGATGTGGCTCTAATGTGAAAGAGGATATAATGTAATATAATATAATAAATTTACCCTACCGCCTACTGGTGTTGGCCGAGGGGCCGATGCGCGTATATGGCAGCCTGGCTTCTGTCAGTCTGCCCCAGGGCAGCTGTGGCTACAACCGTAGCTGCCTCCACCAGTGTGTGAATGTGAGAGTGAATGAATAGTGGCATTGTAAAGCGCTTTGGGTACCTTGAAAAGCGCTATATAAATCCAATCCATTATTATTATTATTATTATTATTATTACATTACTTACGAGTTTAATTTGTCAGCAACTTTCTGCCAGCCCTCTCTCCTTGCTTTTGCAGCCTTTGCAGTGTTCCCTTGCGTTTTAATTAAACTCTGAAACTCCTGAAATCCCTCAATCAAGAGTTCTTGCTCTGCTGCCGAAAAATACTGAGCGCGCTCCTTCGACATTTTCGCCGACCAATCAAAGGGCTGCTGATCAATGTTTCTACTATCGATGCGTAGCCCCTGTTAAGCCACCCAGTGATCTCACATTACTTCATCCAGCTATACTAATCGTCAACAACAGGTGTGTTCGGAGAACCTGAATAGCGAGCTCAAACTTGGCGCGATGATTTGATCTTGGATGTGTCATTTGATCTTGGATGTAGTAAGCGAGGTATGAAGAACGGACCCCAGGTGCTGGTTTTCCAGTGTGTGCGTCTGATGCCCCAAAGCTGCCTCAGAGCCGTAACACCATCCATGGCTGCAGCATGGAACAGATGTGGGTGTGTCCTCATCTCCCAGAGGAGTCCAAATCATCATCAAGCAGCCCTACAGACACAAAAACGTGAACATATAAACAACCAGACTATCAGCAGTGATTTAACTACTTTAAGACCTCTGTGAAAATCATTTACAGTATATATCACAGATTTTAAGGCCTTTAAAATCACAGAGCATACAGAGAAAAGTACTAAACTGAATCAATTTCAGCTTTCGTTTTTCATGATGTATATTGAATTAATAATTACATTTCATTATCTGTGTCTTTACCACACATTTGCCACACAGGTGTAGATTGCACTGATTAGAATATACTGGACATTCAAAGCTAAGATTCAGCGCACTGTGTTAGAGGCCTGGGATTTGATGAACTCATCATATATACAACCTTTGATCATCATTTATGTCCAGTTGAGAATGAATCTGTGCACTCACATATTAAATGAACTGAAATCAGTAGTGTGATCTCCAGTCTTGATATAAGGAATGAGAGAACTGACAGCTGTTATTTTAATCAGCCTGTCTCAGTTGTTTTAACTCTTAAGTATCACAAAGTAATGTGATAACATCTGGACTGACGAGTTTACTGTCAGCATTTTAATCGCTAGTTTAAAGGCTGTAGGCTGCAGCCGTTGCTCTAACACTGTATAAATGTAACAGGCCTCAGTGCTGGTTCTAACAGTCTGAGCTGCTTCCAGCTTTATTTGTGAAGAGCACAGCAGCTTACAAAACACGTAGCTAGCTCGTACAGCTGCAACGTAAAATTTTCATAAGCTAAGATGATCTTAAAATAACGGGGCTACGTGCGGTGATGCTAGCGTTAGCAATGTTAGCATGTTACCTTCAACAGGTGGTCAAACTGAGTAAACAGGCACTCAGTCAGAGGTTGGGCTCTCCGTTTCGCTGCAGGGTCCCTTCATTCTTCACATATCCGTGTCGAGCCGAGTGTAAATCCCGAGGCTGAACCGCCTTTGTACAAGCACACACGCTTCTTAGCAGGGCAAAGCTATGAGCTAGAAAAATCCAGGCAGACAGCCTGTGTCTGACCAACCAATCGTAGAGCTCCTTACATCCCAGGAAGTTTCTAATTTGAATAGCAGCAGGATTTTTAAAATGAAGTTGTTAATCCAACAGCCAATCCAAAATTAATCCCTGAGCGAACAGGAAAGGGAAATGGATTTTGAAATGCAGTTTATTAAAGTGCAATTTGAAAAAGGTTTTTGAAATGAAGATTTAAAAAGCATTTTAAAAATCAGTTTATTAAATTAGAATTCAAAAATGAATTTACACATGCAGATTTTATTCTCCAATTCATTATTTAAGCACAGAATTCTTTATTTCAATGCGCGTGGCTCTTGTGGTCCTCCATAGCAATCAACTCGGTTTCTCTAGAAATATTTCTAAACAATCTATGATGCAAACAGTCTTCTCAAAGCTGCTGTTCCGAAATGCATATAGCACAGATTGTCTCTGTCAGGCCACAACACTAGACTTGGCACCAGTCTACAATGCATCACACCGATACAGTGTTTGAAAATCTTTGAAACAGTGGTTGAGTCAATTTTGAAATAAAAAACCAAAAAGTCAAAGGACAAGTTCATTCTAAGCTTCATTAACATTAACAAGTACTGCTGAAAACATATTAAACACGATTTATTCAGTGTAGTTTTATTCGTTTTTTCTTTCAGCAACACATTTTCAGTCCTCAGAGCTTGACATTCTTGCTCAAGAGATTGGAGGCGTTTACCACATGTTTCAGTGCTAATTAACAGAACATTCTCATGGAGAACAGGCAGGACATCATTTCCAGGTTCTTCATTGGTGGAGTTCTTCAAATGCTGTGAGGTGGATGTTTGGTCTGCAGTAGGATTCTTGCTGTTAACATATATTACAACAGTTCGCTAGAGAAAAACTTGGATATATTCATCTCGGGGGAATGCCTTCTGCAGATAGCTTTATTTGCTCTATCCGTTGCAGCTTTGCTTTCTGTCTTCTGTTGAACGGTGAGGGGTGATCGTGGCTCAAGAGTTGGGAGTTCGCCTTGTAATTGGAAGGTTGCCGGTTCGAGCCCCGGCTCGGACAGTCTTGGTCGTTGTGCCCTTGGGCAAGACACTTCACCCGTTGCCTACTGGTGGTGGTCAGAGGGTCCGGTGGCGCCAGTGTCCGGCAGCCTCGCCTCTGTCAGTGCGCCCCTAAAAAATGCAGAGACAACATGTACCTTACAATGTAGCTTGCCATCACCAGTGTGTGAATGGGTGGATGACTGGTTGTGTAAAGCGCTATACAAATACAGGCCATTTACCATTTGAACACATCGAGTCTCATTTTTCTTCTCTGGAAATGGAACATAGTTGAAAATAGATGGAATAAAGTCCAGACTCAATGGATTATTGCTCTTTCTGATTACAAAATAAACAAACATTTCAGTATTTCTACTTTACAGCTTGCTAACTTAGAAAGCACAACAGAAAGCCCAAGATGCATGCAACTATGTGGTTTCGCACTCATCAGAAACCACAATGATAGTCTAGTAAATATGAAATATTTATGTTGGAAAGTGTATATCTTGTATGAAATGATCGCTGCACAAACGGAAACCGACGGCTGGAGGGTCCCATTTTTCAGTCTTGTTTTGCTTACTCCTGGCTTGTTTAATGGCGCTAATCAATTTAGCTTGACTTTGGGAATGCGGTAAAACAACGTACCTTTCTTTTTCCCTCGTCTATTTGCACAACCTGGGGCGCGTTATCAACCATGTGTAGCAGCACGAGGTGGGAATAAAGTAAATACTCTTCAGTTTAAAAGACAACGCCACCCTGGGAATTTCACCCAGAGAATACTGGAAGTAACACTAATCACCAAGAAGGCACTTAGGTTTATTATACTCAGTACAGAGACGAGGTTCAATGATAAAACAGTTTGACAATTTATTAATTATTTAAAACAACATATAAAAGCACAATCATAAAGATCAATGTACAAATATGCTTAAAAAAAGATATTCAGAGCCGAGGCTTACCAGTGGAGGGGCAGGGATGCCACGCACAAAACCCCCAAAAAAGAAAAGAAAACACACCAATACACAAGTGCAACACACTATCACACACGCACACTAATAAACTAAAAGAAGACA
Source organism: Simochromis diagramma (assembly GCF_900408965.1). NCBI lineage: Eukaryota > Metazoa > Chordata > Actinopteri > Cichliformes > Cichlidae > Simochromis > Simochromis diagramma. Next base: position 1,021,362 of record NW_024387201.1, on the reverse strand, counting down.
GGTGTGTAACACTCAAAAGTTCCCACCACCAAGGCGCCCCCAGTCTCCTCCACGTCAGCCCTCCGCATCTGAATAAAAGAAAAAATGAAAATTATTATATATTACAACAAAACTAATATGCAGCGCTGGGGGATAACCCAACTGCAGGACCACACTGGCGATCTGCAGCTAGAAAAAGGGCCTCCCACCAGTGGCGTAACAAAAATCCAAACTACAAATCAAAACAACATACAATCTAGATAAAACTTTAAAATCTGGAGCAGACGGAATCGCCGTATTGCTCCAACTTGCCGTCTGCCCGACTATAAGTTAATCATCCAGTCAATCAATGTGCGCACCAGCCGACTCCTGTAGCCGGCATACATATGGTCGCTGTCCACGCCGCTGTCCACTTTAAAAGGCTGGCAGCAGCAGGAAAAGAAACCTCGCAACAGGAACAGAGGGTAAAAGCAAAGCAGCAGCACTTCAGTTAGCGTAGCGTTCTGTAAAACTAAGGCCCACACTTCCGAGTAAACAGCGTCATGAATCATGAACGGAGTGCCTCATAGGAGGCTTCTACAGCTATGACCAGCCGTTATGGAGGCTTCAGAAGGGTAACCCGCAAATGATGTCTGCAACACCAAGGGAAGTCAGGTGACCAAAAAGGAGATCACAGGTAAGCGATCCAGGAATGCTCAAATGGCCACTATTTATACTAGCGTCCCCCCTAATGCGCCAGGCCGAAAGTGGGGTGAACTGAGGAATAACATTCATCCTGCCACAATCTACCCCTCCTTTTTGCATCGTCGCCCCGACGATGGATTACAAGGACACCCAGGTTAATCCCATGGCCTAAAAAATGCAGAGACAACATGTACCCTAAGCTCAGAAATAGAGTTTGCAGCCCCTTGTGCCACCTCCCCTATTGGTCTTGGGAGATAATGGGTGTTCGAATGCTGGCCAGCCGTGGACCGTGTTGTTCTTCGCACAACCATATTTCTGATATCAGAGCTCATAGTGGGAACAGAACAGGAAGAGAGAAAGATGGAACTGGTGCTGCACTCGGAGTAGCTGTACAAGGGGCTGGAACAGCAGAAGGCCGATCTTCTGGTGGGAGCAACAACTCGGAGCTACAGGGAGTGCAGAATTATTAGGCAAATGAGCATTTTGTCCACATCATCCTCTTCATGCATGTTGTCTTACTCCAAGCTGTATAGGCTCGAAAGCATACTACCAATTAAGCATATTAGGTGATGTGCATCTCTGTAATGAGAAGGGGTGTGGTCTAATGACATCAACACCCTATATCAGGTGTGCATAATTATTAGGCAACGTCCTTTCCTTTGGCAAAATGGGTCAAAAGAAGGACTTGACAGGCTCAGAAAAGTCAAAAATAGTGAGATATCTTGCAGAGGGATGCAGCAGTCTCAAAATTGCAAAGCTTCTGAAGCGTGATCATCGAACAATCAAGCGTTTCATTCAAAATAGTCAACAGGGTCGCAAGAAGCGTGTGGAAAAACCAAGGCGCAAAATAACTGCCCATGAACTGAGAAAAGTCAAGCGTGCAGCTGCCAAGATGCCACTTGCCACCAGTTTGGCCATATTTCAGAGCTGCAACATCACTGGAGTGCCCAAAAGCACAAGGTGTGCAATACTCAGAGACATGGCCAAGGTAAGAAAGGCTGAAAGACGACCACCACTGAACAAGACACACAAGCTGAAACGTCAAGACTGGGCCAAGAAATATCTCAAGACTGGTTTTTCTAAGGTTTTATGGACTGATGAAATGAGAGTGAGTCTTGATGGGCCAGATGGATGGGCCCGTGGCTGGATTGGTAAAGGGCAGAGAGCTCCAGTCCGACTCAGACGCCAGCAAGGTGGAGGTGGAGTACTGGTTTGGGCTGGTATCATCAAAGATGAGCTTGTGGGGCCTTTTCGGGTTGAGGATGGAGTCAAGCTCAACTCCCAGTCCTACTGCCAGTTTCTGGAAGACACCTTCTTCAAGCAGTGGTACAGGAAGAAGTCTGCATCCTTCAAGAAAAACATGATTTTCATGCAGGACAATGCTCCATCACACGCGTCCAAGTACTCCACAGCGTGGCTGGCAAGAAAGGGTATAAAAGAAGAAAACTAATGACATGGCCTCCTTGTTCACCTGATCTGAACCCCATTGCGAAACCTTGGTGGTCCATCATCAAATGTGAGATTTACACGGAGGGAAAACAGTACAACCTCTCTGAACATGTCTGGGAGGCTGTGGTTGCTGCTGCACGCAATGTTGATGGTGAACAGATCAAAACACTGACAGAATCCATGGATGGCAGGCTTTTGAGTGTCCTTGCAAAGAAAGGTGGCTATATTGGTCGCTGATTTGTTTTTGTTTTGTTTTTGAATGTCAGAAATGTATATTTGTGAATGTGGACATGTTATATTGGTTTCACTGGTAAAAATAAATAATTGAAATGGGTATATATTTGTTTTTTGTTAAGTTGCCTAATAATTATGCACAGTAATAGTCACCTGCACACACAGATATCCCCCTAAAATAGCTAAAACTAAAAACAAACTAAAAACTACTTCCAAAAACATTCAGCTTTGATATTAATGAGTTTTTTGGGTTCATTGAGAACATGGTTGTTGTTCAATAATAAAATTATTCCTCAAAAATACAACTTGCCTAATAATTCTGCACTCCCTGTACGTGGAATCACTGCCACTGGGCTATAAGATGGTGAAACATTTACATGAGGAGTTCCTACGCTCAGGAATAGCAGGTCACTGTCACTTGATGAGTCATGTTCTGGTTCTGGGGATGATATTTCTGGGCCATGTGGGCTACTGCTCGGAGCAGGCCCTTCTGATGGTGTAGCTGCTATTACCACAGCCTTCAACAAGGTACGATGAACATGCTTCACGCTGCTAGGATCATCTGCAGGTGCAATGGTATATACTGCCCCACCTCCTTTAGGTGCCTTCAGGATCCTATATACCGCGGGTTTCCATCGATCATGGATTTTACGTCTCGCTCTTCCACTCAAATCGCGCAGGAACACCAACTGCCCGTTGTTCAATGGTGCCTCTTTCACATTTTTATCATGGTGCCTCTTTCTGTGGTCGGCAGCCAGTTACAGTCGTTCCTTGGCTCCTTCATGTATAACCTGTAGCCAAGCTTTATGCTCCTGAATCCACTCGTGCACATCTCCACTGATGGGGTCCGGTACTCTGCCCAACAGAAAGTCCACTGGCAACCTGGGATCTTGCCCAAACATCAATAAGAATGGAGTTTCCCCAGTAGCCTGATGGGGAGTGGTGTTATAGCAGTAGAGTAACTGGGGCAAACATACATTCCAGTCTCTTTTCCTGGATACTGGCAGGGTCCGCAACAAATTGTGCAAAGTCCTATTAAAACGTTCGCACTGACCACTGACCAGGCGGATGATAAGGAGTAGTATGGGACTTCTCAATACCTTAAAACTTGCAGAGCTGCTGGATCAGGGAGCTTTCAAAGTTACGACCCTGATCAGAATGAATACGCGCAGGTACACCAAACTTTGAGAACCACTCAGTTACGAGAACCTGGGCCCCTGTAGCAGCACATTGGTCACGAGTGGGGACAGCCAATGTATACTTGCTAAAAACATCAGTCATTACCACACAGCAAAAACTGTAGTGTTGAATCACCTCCCACAGGGTTGATTTTAACATTGTTTCAGGGTTTATATACCTCCACACTCTACAGAGTTGAATTAGCATTTTCAAAATAGTTAATTATTTAACACTTTCTCAGAGTTCCTTCTTTAACTCTTAAAACTGGGTTAAATTAACACTGAGCAAATTATTATTAACACCATGTCTGAGTTAATTTTAACTCACCAAACTGGGTTAAATTAACACTACACAGATTGAAAAATAACACTACTTTAACTCTTTACTCTTTTATTAAGGTAGTTTTAATCCCTAAAATAACTATTTATGTAATAGATTAACCCTTTAAGACCTACCATAGAACCAAGTCCGCCAGAGCTTATATTATATTTTTACATGCTATGGAGCCACTTTTGGGAGCATTTCAAGTTGCTATACATCAATACAACCATTATAGCCCAGATTTTAATAATATGTATTCATTAAGTGCATAGTAATTACATAAATTGCAAAAAAGTGCAATAAACTACAAAAAAATTGAAAATCGTTTTTGATTTTTTAACATATATTTGTAGTTAGAGAAATTTAAGAGGCTTATCCCTCAAAACTGTAAATACAAAAAAGTTGCACAAAATAGTTTCCCACCACAGGAAATTTATTTTGAGTGTCTTCATAGTTTTATTTTTGAAATACACCAATTTTTATACACTGCAGGAAAAACGAAAATAAATATTATACTGCAAATTTGCAAAAAAGCACCATATGCATCAAAATAAACTATTTCCAGCAGTGCAATATGAGTCCTAAGCATCCCAGAAACGACACAGAAAGTCATAAAGTCAAAGATAACTTTTAAAAAGAGCAGTATAGGCCCTGAGGCCCTGATGGCAAAAAAGACTACATTTCCACGAAAATGACGTCACTTCCGGTTTCGGGCAGGTAATGGCGGAAATGCAAAAGTTCGCGCTGACGTCTATTCCAACGTAGGAAGTGTTATGAACAGCTGATCGGATCGGTAAAGCGTGTTTCTGGAATATTATGTTTTTGTTCCTGCAAGCGCTTTTTATGCAGTTTTTGCAAAGCTTTATGTGGAAGGAAACTGTGACCTAGGACAAGCTGATGGCATAAGATGTAAGTACGACTCCTCCGGTTTCATATGCAAAAAAAATTTTTGCGCTAGCTTACGTGGTTGCAGTGCTACTGGGATTTAAAAATAGTTACGCAAAACGGAGCGTTCCCGCTCCGATCGGCTCTAAAGGGTTAACATAACTTTTTAACGACAACAATTACAATTATGGGAATAATTTCAAGAAAACTGTACATTGTCCAAAAACATTTATTATCATGCTTCTTTTTCCCAGAAAGTGAATCAAAACATAATAAATGAAGATATAATGTACAAACTTTCATCTGCAGCACTGTATGAGTTTTGAATATCAAATGGTCTGTGACATTTGAGTTCAGTTATTTTTATGACACACCGTTCTTCAGTTTGTACTACTTTGAATGCATGGTGATGTTCATCAAAGTTTTCAGTAAAGAGTTTGTGTGTCAACAAAAAAATGTCATTTTCAACCATAAGTGTATCAATTATTTGACAAAAGACTGGCATGTCTTCCTCCATTGTACTGCAAACAACGAGTCCAGCTTTGTACTCTACACCATCCATTTTAACCCAACTTGTTGAGAAAACATCTTTTGATAATAGCATTTCACTATTGACCACACTTTCATCTCTTAAAGAAAATGATTTAATTGGCCCAAACTCCTTCTGTTTAAGAGAAAAGGTTTCCCAGTGATAAGCAATGGCCATCTGATGCCGTTTAGCAAGCGATTTGGTGAGGTTTTTGAAATTTTTGAAATAATCTTTGAACAACTTGTGCTTAGCTTCAAACCTCATACTCCACATATACAGTAAAGGGCCAATTTTTCGAATAGAGGATGGGTAATGAATCATAAAATGATGCTTAGGAATCAAGTTTCTGTGTGGATACGTGTGCTTAAATAGTTTGTGGTGGTCAATAATCAAATTCTTCAAATATATAGTCATTCCCAGAGTGAGACAAGGTGAAAAAACAATGTTCATTATTTGAAGTAACAACAATAACAAATTCCAGTGTCTGTTCCATGCAGGAATAATGTCACCAAACAAAAGTGGGATGTTTTTCACAAGACAGAATGTCTGGATAGAGTTCAAACCAATGCTATTGCCAGCACTGTCCAATATGATTTTAGTGGGCCGGTTTTTTCTTTCTAAAAATCCATAGTCAAAACCATAAATCCTAGAAAGCAAGTTCTGTTCTGATATGAAGTGTTGCGTAAGATACTCAAAAAGCAATTTGACCTCATACTGAGCCACACCTTCAAGAAGGTCAGGCATTATATCAAATGAGTAGTTATTGCAAATATGGTAATACTGCAATGAATGGAGTGCAGAATTTCTTTTCAACTCATACAGTGACTTCAATTTAGGATTTTCCCGAAGAGACTGGCAATGTATGTCAAACAAATCTTTCCCACGAAGAATAATTTTAGGATCATCCTCACTGTACACCATTTGACAATCATTCTTCTCAATCAAACAAAGGCGACAGAAATGACGGCTACTGAACGACTCATTAAAACCAAGAATTGAGTGCATCCCTAGGTTATCTCCAGTGATCTGTGATATTGTGCCATATACCTGCTCATCAGAAAATTGAAGACTTAGCCTTTGGCTTTCCAGTTTTTTGACATCATTTATCAGTGGTTCCAGTATAACATCAAAACCATACTTTTGCAGATCTGGTGTGTGGAAAAGTGACACTAAATGAATGTTCATCAAAATGGAATTAAATTTTGGGGGCAAGCTTCTTATAACAAAATAAATACAGCCAATTTTGTGAATTCCGCGTTTAGAGCCAAGAGGATTGGCTGTTTCAAAATCATCATATAGCTGAATTTGTAATGCATGCCTTTTGGCTGAAAACAAAGGGTGAGTTTTAAAGTAACTTCCATCACAAAAGTCATGATAAGCATCAGGCTCTGAGCTACACTCTCCCTGCAGGAAAACACAAATCTCTGGATTTCTAAACATGAACTTCAAAGACTCCAAAATAGGTACATATATAAAAGTATCCTTCACAGGTACTTGATCATAAGTACCAGACTTCTGATTTCGCCTGATGTCATACCTCACTCCAAGTGTTATTTCTCTAGGTTCTACAACTCCCCATTTTAGATTGAAGTATTTATTTTGTTTCCATTCTGTGTTCAGATTGGTGAAAGGGTTTTCAAAATTTTCAAAACATTCATTTATTAAAGATATGCTGGAGTCCTTTGTGGGTAACGCAGAAAGAATGGCCTGCTTTGCTTCTGAGCGAAGCTCACTTGTTAATTCCTCCAAATCGCCTACAAGTGAGGATACGAAACTGTTAGAAAGGCCACTACCCTGCAGTTTGGCCACAATGGATGCACACATTTCTTTGGATGAATCCCTTGTAAGTACTGAATCAATGCTCACTGGAACACTGGAAGAACTAGACTCTGGAAGAACACTGGGAGAACTGTGAGGAAGATTTGAGGAATTAAACTGGTCCTCCAAAGCAGGTGAAACTGTGTCATTAGAAAAACAAGCAATGGCTGAAGTTCGATCATTTTGGTCAACATTGCTGTGAAAACTACTGAGGTGCTTCCTAAAGCCTGCATAAGTTTGGAACTGAAGCCTGCAGCCTGGCTGCCAACAAAATAACTTAAACTTAGGTCCAGGATAATAACCATGTTCACCTCTTAAATGTGAAATCAGCTGCTGACTGCTGGGATAAGCTCTCTTACACAAAAAACATGTCAGCATTTTAATGATTTTTACTTAGGTTGTGAGAAGAATTTCCTGGTTAAGGATTTTGGCTCTCAGGTCACGAACTCTTGGGGACTCCTTCATTTTCCCCATATCAATATTGTATACTGTTGTCTGCAGAAATGTGTAGAAATTCACAAGTGCAGCATCATAAGACACAGTGAACACAAAATGAGCTTTAAAAAGCTCATCAAATGCCCCAAGGGAGCGGCTGGCCTGGCAGGGGATGAGACGCTTGTCTATGGCAACATACAGGGAGTGCAGGATTATTAGGCAAGTTGTATTTTTGAGGAATAATTTTATTATTGAACAACAACCATGTTCTCAATGAACCCAAAAAACTCATTAATATCAAAGCTGAATGTTTTTGGAAGTAGTTTTTAGTTTGTTTTTAGTTTTAGCTATTTTAGGGGGATATCTGTGTGTGCAGGTGACTATTACTGTGCATAATTATTAGGCAACTTAACAAAAAACAAATATATACCCATTTCAATTATTTATTTTTACCAGTGAAACCAATATAACATCTCCACATTCACAAATATACATTTCTGACATTCAAAAACAAAACAAAAACAAATCAGCGACCAATATAGCCACCTTTCTTTGCAAGGACACTCAAAAGCCTGCCATCCATGGATTCTGTCAGTGTTTTGATCTGTTCACCATCAACATTGCGTGCAGCAGCAACCACAGCCTCCCAGACACTGTTCAGAGAGGTGTACTGTTTTCCCTCCTTGTAAATCTCACATTTGATGATGGACCACAGGTTCTCAATGGGGTTCAGATCAGGTGAACAAGGAGGCCATGTCATTAGTTTTTCTTCTTTTATACCCTTTCTTGCCAGCCACGCTGTGGAGTACTTGGACGCGTGTGATGGAGCATTGTCCTGCATGAAAATCATGTTTTTCTTGAAGGATGCAGACTTCTTCCTGTACCACTGCTTGAAGAAGGTGTCTTCCAGGAACTGGCAGTAGGACTGGGAGTTGAGCTTGACTCCATCCTCAACCCGAAAAGGCCCCACAAGCTCATCTTTGATGATACCAGCCCAAACCAGTACTCCACCTCCACCTTGCTGGCGTCTGAGTCGGACTGGAGCTCTCTGCCCTTTACCAATCCAGCCACGGGCCCATCCATCTGGCCCATCAAGACTCACTCTCATTTCATCAGTCCATAAAACCTTAGAAAAACCAGTCTTGAGATATTTCTTGGCCCAGTCTTGACGTTTCAGCTTGTGTGTCTTGTTCAGTGGTGGTCGTCTTTCAGCCTTTCTTACCTTGGCCATGTCTCTGAGTATTGCACACCTTGTGCTTTTGGGCACTCCAGTGATGTTGCAGCTCTGAAATATGGCCAAACTGTTGGCAAGTGGCATCTTGGCAGCTGCACGCTTGACTTTTCTCAGTTCATGGGCAGTTATTTTGCGCCTTGGTTTTTCCACACGCTTCTTGCGACCCTGTTGACTATTTTGAATGAAACGCTTGATTGTTCGATGATCACGCTTCAGAAGCTTTGCAATTTTGAGACTGCTGCATCCCTCTGCAAGATATCTCACTATTTTTGACTTTTCTGAGCCTGTCAAGTCCTTCTTTTGACCCGTTTTGCCAAAGGAAAGGAAGTTGCCTAATAATTATGCACACCTGATATAGGGTGTTGATGTCATTAGACCACACCCCTTCTCATTACAGAGATGCACATCACCTAATATGCAAATTGGTAGTAGGCTTTCGAGCCTATACAGCTTGGAGTAAGACAACATGCATGAAGAGGATGATGTGGACAAAATACTCATTTGCCTAATAATTCTGCACTCCCTGTAGAAGCTGTCGACCTTCCTCTTCTGGCGCCCAACAGCCAGGAGGTATGGCTGCTGACTCTGCTGATTCTGGAGATGCTCTTCCAAACTGCAGCAAGACTGGAGTTGAGACAAAGATACTGAGCATTAGACAGAGGAGCAAGTCAGAGATAATATCCATCCCAGAAATGAGTATGTAAACCTCCTTTGTAAGCTCAACTGTAATTTGTTTCATTCACCTCTTAACCAGTGACATGACAACTTATGATAAAAACTACAAATATTAAATTAACTTATGAAAGACTACAAGTCTCTCAACAGCATCAGAGGCGCTGATTTTTTGATACTTTGGTCCTCCTGGAGGTGGCGGAAGGAGATGTAACAGTAACAACAGGGAGGCCATGTCTTGGTCAAAGGCTGCAGCCAAAGAGTCACAAGAATCAATTGACAGCAAATCTTTCAAATGCAATTTTTAAGGAGAACTAGAAAAGCACTTCCTAAGAAAGTTGAAATGTGCTGTCATAAACATTAAACTAACAGCTAAAGAAAACTGATGAAGCAAAGCTAACAGGTGAATGAATTGGTATTTATTAATAGAATCCTGATGCTATTGAACTTTAACTGCTTATAGCAAATCATATTTAACAAACTCACTTGCTGCCTCATCAAGATCACTTTCTGGTGGACTCTCTGCTGACTGCACCAATTGACGCAACTCTACTGTTGAGGTGAGCTGCTTGGCCTCTTTGATGATTTGATACCTAAAGATTGGGTCCCATTTCTGAAGCAGCCTGGTAGATATCTCATCATCAAACAGGAGAGTGAAGTCTTGATTCACCTTTAAGAAAGAAAATCTACTACTGCCACATTCATCTTGAAATTTAAAGTGATATTAAAAATTCCACTGAATATCCTCACCAAACCTTTTGTATCCAAGAATCTTGGGAAGATAGACAGGATATCAAGACTTTTGTCAGGATCATTGATGAGCTTCTGACGATGCTGAAAGGTCTCTCTCATCTTCTGGAAAATCAAGGAAGTGTCGGATGTATGGTTCAGCAAAGAGATGGCCTCCTGGCAAGCATCTCCATCAAGCTGCATGTCGACATTAATTTGGGCCCCCTGAAGAAAAACACACAAACATAAAAGCATAGGTGCTGAGCAGATAGGTAAATGAAAACAAAATAGTATATAATGTAAATGAGAACATTATCTAGTTTGTGGACACTTAATTTCTTACCTCCTTCTTGAGCAAAGCCAGTGGAGCTACTTGGTGGTGCAGATCCTCTTCTAGTCTTTCTCTGTATCGTTTTCAAACGCCAAGAAATGTATCCAGTGCTGCTTGCAGCATCATAGAAGTGTTCCTAAAATGTAAATACATTCAAAAATAATGTGTTGTCAATCTGAAAATTTTCAGAACTTAAATGTCAACGCACACAAATCCCAATGATGCACAGCATGAAAATTATGTAAACAAAGTGCAATAATAGTGACTATACATAGCCTTTCTTGGAGTATGGGTCTTTCAGGGATGGGAACAATGTCACTACCCCTAGCGCGTACTGTTCTCTAAGAGCTTTGGTGGGGAGGTGCCTGAAAAACGATTTTAAATTAGCATGCTTAAGTAATGGCAAAATAGTAACTTGTATTTAAAAAAATAAAATAAAATGCACAAATAGAACACACATACCCATGGCAATCAATCATGTGAGCCACTATTATATTGACCATTTTTCTTCTGGTAGCATCTGTTAGAGTTTGTGTTGTGTGATATTCCTGAAGAACCTCTTCACCACCTGAATTGGTTCCAAGTACACCTTCAATAAACTTGAGAAAAAAAAGATGCAAAAAATGGGGAATAGCTTTTCTACATATTAAGAATAATGAAGTAGAAAAAAAACTATGAGAACTGAGTTTTGTCACAACCTTTTTAGCAGATGCTGCATCAACAACTCTTGTTTTCTTCCTGGGACCCTCATCTAGAAGTATAGTTGATGCGCTTGCATTTGAGCTGAAGCTTGAGTCAGAACAATCAGATGCAGAAGACAAGGAGCAATCAGAAAATTCTAAAAGGAAAAAACAACATTATTCTGTAAGGTGTAGAAAAAAAATCTGGCTGCAGATTTTTAACTAACAAAGCAACATCACACTGCAGACCTGACTCATTTAAATTAACTGATCTCAATGTTCAAACAGCTGATTGGTCAAATTGTGTGCTCCTGATTATTTGGAACAACCAGCAGCCACACAGCCCTTCCCCATGTCTGGTGTTGAGCTTGTCCCCTTTAAATTTCTCACCATCACTTGAGAAAACTGTTAGGACCACAGTGCCTTGGCTGATAAGGTCACTGAAAATCACTTCATCAACTTCTGTCCCTGTTGCATCTTTGTACACTACTTTTGCATCAGGTGGCAGGCAAAATCTCTCAATGACTGGAAAAGATAAGATATATCTGAGTGCACCTTTTAAGTAAACTGTTCTTGTCTCACATTCACTAAAGTGATACACCACTGTATGATTCAAGTGACTTGGCGAAACGCCCTACAAAAAATTCTGTCCCCCCAACTAAAATCAGGTAAGATATAAACAAACCTTTTTCATGAAACTGCATAAACTCAAACCGCCCATCAACCTCTTCCAACTTCACATACTTCTGCTGTTGGCAGTATCGAACCTGGACCAGCATTTTACTGAAACAAAATAATAACAAAAATGGCATACTAGTAAGTATTTGACATTTAGAGCAATTCAAGCAAAAATGATTAAAACACTGACATATACCGTACATGGTGATTAATACTGACCATGCGTTTGAATTTCACTGCAATAACATTTAATGTTATCAAATAAACCTGTGTCTGTCCATGCAGGAGTCCAATTGATACACAACACAATACAAAATACATGTTAATCTATGGTGTCGTTTACACCAGACACGGAGTGCTACAAAGCGATTGTTTCGGTATCTGGTCTATTTTTTGCGTGGGCCACGCATGTTCCGCAGGAAGTTACACCAAGACACACAAGAGATCCAGGCAATTTTGAAGATAAAAGATATTCTCCAAAATAAAATACTGCGATTGACAAATGCGATCAGATTCGTGTATGAAAAGAGACAATAGAGATGAAAATAAACACATCGCAAAGGAGGGGACAGCCTAACTGACTATGTTTGGGGCGGGTGTCTCAAAGGGAGAAGAGAGTGAGACAGAGAGAGAGACAGATTAGAGACAAGTCAACGATGAACGATGTCAAAGTAAAAGCAGGAGTGACTAAAACAAGCTGTCTTCAATTATTTTGGGATGTTATTTACTTATCAATTGTGAAAAAATTGCTCTGAATAAACAGAGGAGCAAAAACGCTCATGAACCTGGCGTTGAGAAAGACGTGTCTGTGTGAACAGGGGAAAAGCTGAACGTGGCGCGGCGCTTCCACGTGCAGTGTCTACCGTCACTCACGAGTAAAAAGACTGCAACATTAACATTAGCATTGGAGGCTAAATAGAATTTTCGACACATCTCCTCCTCTATTAAAGCTCGTTTTCAGCAACCGAACACCAAGAAACATCAAGAAAACCTCACTGCACCGATAGAATACCGTGAATTTTATATAAGTTTGAATTACTTACCATTTGTGTAAAATACTCCAAGCAGCAACACAGCAGGCATCCACCACGGTGTAACCAGCAGAAGCACATGGAAAATCGGCCCGGCAGAGCAAACTATTAATTGATCCACGGGTTTACCTGGGCAGAAGCCCAGGGGCCTACCAAGATAAATAACTCTCTTCAGAGTTCATTTGCTTGGACTTGAATAACACTGTTTAATAACTCCAACACTGAACACTATTTGAATCAGAATGTGTTAAAATGACACTTTGAGAGTGGAAATCAACTCTAACATGTTTAACCCTGAAATTTTAACACTCCAGTTTTTGCTGTGTACTTGGCCAGTAGCACCGTGAGCGGAGAAGCGCTAGGGTCCTTTCCACACCTTGATGGCCATGCTCCTGATGAACATGAGTCAGCACCTGCTCAATTAGTGCACTAGGCAGCAAAAGCTGAAGTACCACCTCAGCACCATCAGGGCGATGAACCTGACAATACAGAACTCCATCCCTTTCAATCAGACGATCCCATTGTCATAGCAGCACCAGAACAGGTGGGGCAAGCTGCTGCCGCTCCTCGAAGCTAGGTCGCTGCTTCCGTCTCCAGAACAGGATCGGGTGGATGCTGGCGAGATAAAGCATCTGCATTCTTATTACTCCTTCCTGACCTGTACTTTAAGTCGAAGTCAAACAAAGCAAGCTGAGCTGCCCAGTGCTGTTCAGTAGCCCCAAGTTTAGCAGAAGACAAATGACTAAGAGGATTGTTGTCAGTGTAAACAATACACTTGTGGCCCAACAAGTACTCTCTAAACTTCTCAGTCATGGCCCACGTAATTGCCAAAAACTCCAGCTTCATTGAGCTATAATTTAGCATATTGCGCTCAGTAGGCCTCAAACCCCAACTGACAAAGGCTATTGGTCTCACCTTACCTCCCTGCTCCTGGGAGAGCACTGCCCCTAGGCCACCATGACTGGCATCCACTTCTAAAATAAAAGGCAAAGAGAAATCTGCATAAGCAAGCACTGGTGCTGTTGTCAGTTTAGTCTTTAATGCCTCAAAACTTTGAGCACACTCTGCAGTCTAGTTCTCCATTACATCATGCTCTGACCTCTTCTTTGATTTTCTGCCTCCCCACTCTGCCACCAGTCTATGCAGAGGTGCTGCCAACTTGGCAAAACCCTCCACAAAACGGCGATAATAGCTGGCGAACCCAAGAAAGGACCGCAGTTCTGAAACAATCTTAGGAGGCTGCCAGTTAGCCACCATTTCAACCTTGCTAGGGTCCGTAGAGACACCCTGATCGGAGATGACGTGGCCCAAGTAGCGAACCTCCCGCTGGAAAAAGGCACATTTGGCAAGCTTTGCTTTCAAACCCTCCTGCTGAAGCCGACCTAGCACCACATCCAGCCACTCAAGATGTTGCTGTACTGTTGATGAGAAGATTACAATGTCATCAAGATAGAGAAGCAGAGACTGGCACTGCTGATCACCTAAAAGGTGTTGCATTAGTCTCTGGAAGGTGCTAGGGGCTTTACAGAGCCCAAATGGCATTCGGTTCCACTCAAATAGGCCAAAAGGAATACAGAATGCAGTCTTGGGTCTATCCTCTTCCGTAACTGGGACTTGATTGTAGCCACTGGCTAAATCCATGGTGGAAAATCAACAGGCACCAGTCAGAGCATCTAGGGATTCCTCAATGTGCAGCAGGTGGAATGCATCTTTCCTTGTCTTGTTGTTCAATTGACGATAATCAACACACATGCACGGGCTGCCATCCTTTTTCTTAACGAGCACAATGGGAGAAGCATAGGGGCTGCTACTCTCTCTAATCACCTGCGCCCCTAGTAACTGGTTAATATGCTCTTTCACAACCTCACATTCAGAAGGGGGGATGCGCCTATAACGCTGCCGCACGGGGATATCATCTAAGAGCGGAATGTCATGGGAGATCAAGTTAGTGCAACCCAAATCAGTGTCATGAGCGGAAAAGACCGAGCTGTATTTCTTAAGGAGAGACCTCACCTGTCCCTGTTCCTCTGCTGACAGTTTAGACAAATCAATTCCTTCCATCTGATCCTGCACAGTAGGAGTGGCGGTGCGAGATGCCATTGTTGCTACGTTCGGGGGTATTTCTGTCACACCAGCAGGCAAACTGACCACGTAAACATGCTCCAGGGGCCCCATAACAGTCCTGGGATGAAGCAAAACCGCCGTGGTCCCTACGTTAACAACTGGTATGTATGCAGTACCTCTAACCACTCGAACCAATGCAGGGGACGCTAAAAGTCCAGCAGGCAAATTAACATCATTGGGTTCAAATAACACGGTGGCACCTGAATATTGCTCAGAACAGGTGGCGGCCACTATTTTCATTACACCACCTAGAATGCAACATGCTTGCTTACCTCTCACTCTCACGTGGCCAGACAAATCCGGTGGGGCTCTTGTACTAACATCATGGCACTTTTGCAGCGCATGCACAAGGGGTTTAGGGGCCTCTATGACAGAGCCCAAACTAAACAATGCTTCACCGTGTTGCTCAAAAAGCTCGTGGTAACACTTCCGAATCACATTCATCCCTAATACACCCGGAACCGTAGAAGGTCCTGCACCTGGAGGATCTTTAACGATCAACATGCCATACTGTGGAATAAACTTACCACAGAGCTCTACACCTAGCTCTATATAGCCAAGGTAGGGAAGAGACAAGCCATTAGCTGCTTTAAGCTGCAACCAATAACAAGCTTGGAGACGCTCTTGACCACAGGACTCAAAATGCTGGCGGAAAAAGCTTTCAGTAATGGTAGACACCATGGACCCCGTATCAACCAAACAAGGTACTTTTATACCGCCCATATCCACATCTATATGCGGACAGGATGAAACTAATTTGGAGCCTGCCTCTGGACCATTGGAAACGTCCCTTGAGCCAATAGACACCCCACCCGAACTGTGGCTCGGCAGTACGGAGGGTGCTAGTTTTCCGAAGCCGTATTTAAAGGAGAGTGCCTGCGATTATGCAGAGGGGCCTGTGAAGGAGGTCGGGTGCGAGGAACACATTCCCCATCACACTCCCGAGCAAAATGTCCAGATTGCTGATAACGTCTGCATATAATGGAATCGCTCCGCCCTGAGCGAGACATTTGATGGGGGCCCTGCAATCAAGCAATGCTCTGAGTGAGGTGATTAAGCTACTCCTGCTGGCACTTTAACAATTCCTTCATCTCACTCATCTCAGACAGATGGGTGGACTGGGCTATTTCAGAAGGACCACTATGGATCCCATACTGAATGCCATAGACAGAAGGGACAGAACTGCTTCTATGTCTAACGCCACTAGGCAACCCTTCACGTTCCCACCTAATAGCTTCCCCTCTAATCTCCAGAAATGTCAGGGTTGGCTGCCTCCTTACTAGCTGCTTTAACTCCCGCCGAAACGTACTGTCTAAGACCTGTTCAACAAATTGATCTCTTAATAAAACATCAGCATTGGGCATGCCATTAGGGTCACTCGATTTAACTTTTTCCATAAGACCCAAGATGGCGAGGGAAAACTCTTGCAGAGTCTCACCTTCCTTCTGTTTTCTAGAGAAGAAAGCTTCCTGCAATGCTACATAGGAGTCTGAACAGCCATAAAGTTCTTGCAATATAGTGATTATCTTAGCGGGATCAGTCCTCTCTGCACTAGAGCGATATTTAATCTCCTCACGTGCTTCCCCTTCCAGGTGGTCAAACAGGAAAAATGCTTTATCAGCCAAAGACAAATGACATGTCCTAGCACAACCTTCTATTTCCTCCAACCATTCATTCAATCCTTTACCTGACTTTCCTCTAAACATAGGGCATTTCCTGTCATGGGGCACAAAAACTAGTTTCTCTGCAACAGATACACTAGCAATTGGAGGGTTAACAGATGATGCAGTTGAAGGTGTAGCACTTGTACCTAACCCAACAGCCCTCTCCTGACACAGCCTCTCATTGTCTGCTTTAAGTTGTGCAATCAAATCCCTGAGTTCCTGCAACTCTTCCTCCATCTCTGTAAGACAGCTGTGGAATCCCACACCAAATTAGCTGCTGCTTTGCCTTTATCCTGTACAAAATAAAAAAATTAATAAAAACAGTTTACGTTACACCAGACAATAAAAACAAAACAAAAACACACATCTGTGTTTTTAAAGAGTATATCCTGTCGACAAACTCCAAGTTTGTGGCAGCAGGAGGTGAGAATAAAGTAAATACTCTTCAGTTTAACAGACAACGCCACCCTGGGAATTTCACCCAGAGAATACTGGAAGTAACACTAATCACCAAGAAGGCACTTCTCCGGCTCCGGCGATGCGCTGGGCAGTTTTCACGACCCTCTGCAACGCCTTCCGGTCTGAGGCAGAGCAGTTCCCGTACCAGACTGTTATACAGTTGGTCAGGATGCTCTCGATGGTGCTACGATAGAAGTTCACCAGGATGTCTGAGGACAGGTGGTTCTTCCTCAGAGTCCTCAAGAAGAAGAGGCGCTGGTGAGCCTTCTTGACCAGCTTGGAGCAGTTGGTCGTCCAGGTGAGATCCTCGGAGATGTGGACTCCCAGGAACTTGAAGCTGCTCACACGCTCCACAGCCGTCCCCTTAATGTGGATGGGTGGATGTGGGTCAGCATTCCTCCTGTAGTCCACGATGAGCTCCTTGGTCTTCTCGGTGTTAAGCAGCAGGTTGTTTGTGTCGCACCACTCAGCCAGACGATCCACCTCCTCCCTGTAGGCAGCCTCATAGTTGTCACTGATGAGGCCAATCACCGTGGTGTCATCTGCAAACTTAATGATGGTGTTGGAACCATCAGCAGGTCTGCAGTCGTGGGTGAAGAGGGAGTAGAGGAAAGGGCTCATCACACAGCCTTGTGGTACACTGGTGTTCATTGTGATGGTAGATGAGCAGTGGTTATCCAGCCGGATATGTTGGGGGCGGTTGGTCAGGAAGTCCAGTAACCATTTGCAGATGAGGGAACTGATGCCCAGGTCTGTCAGTTTCCTGATGAGTTGTGAGGGGTGGATACAGGCCATTTACCATTTACCATGCCATAGCTACAGATGAACTTAAAACACCTGAGTTTCTTAATGTGTTTAATGTGTAAGCTTGCTATAAGTCTAGGCAAAGGTGAGTAGCAGTACTACAAAAAGTTCTGTATTCTACAGAATATATGGCCCAAAGGTTGATGACCCCTCATTCTTGACTCTTTTTAAGTATACTCTAGATTGCTCACTTGTTCTTGGGGGTGACCTCAGCTCAGTACAGCTGGAACTAAGCGCAACTGGCAATCCACAAATATCGTTAAACAAACCATGAGCGACTGGCTCAGTCTGGGGCCTCCCTTGCTAGCAAGTAAAAGATGTTCGTCTTGTTTTTGTCGTTAACGAGAATAAGTTTCTGAACCAGTGGGGCTTGTGGAAACACAGACCCAACAATAGGGAATATACTTTCTTCTCAGATATCCATCACTCTTACTCTCACCCGGATCATCATTGGCACCAGAGCCAAAGGCCACTGTGCCCAGGCAGTAAACACTTTTATTGCGGGTCACAGAATGTTAACATGATTGGTAGAAAAAGTTGAGGGTGGCCTTATGTCTGGTATTGGCTCTTGTCTCTTCCTCTGCATCTCATCTCCTTATATGGAGATAAGCCTTCTGCAGAAAACACTCCTATTGCAATGAATTTGGTATTTTTTGGCCTTTGGACAACAACATGATTGCTACACTTCCAAGCAAACAGAAAAAACACACTATTTGGTCACAATGTTTTATGAATATTTTGTTTTAATCTTCTGGCAAGGACCTTGCCATAAAACAACATTCATGTATTTCAAAGTCTAACTTTAGAACTGGAAGTGGGTGGCAGCTGGATGGGGGCCTAGGATCGTTGCCTGGTTTAAGTACATTAATCCCATATGTTGCACACTTGGATTAAAATGAATTGAAACCAGTGTGGCTTTGTGAGTTCGCCTTTACTGCATCTGCAAATATATACATGAACATAGCACAACGTTACACACTTTTGCAGTCTCACACAACTCTTATAGGCGCACTGCCTTATGGGTAGTCTTTAAACTCAAATCACTAATATTTCTTACAGTGTAACAATGAAATAAACATAAACAAAAGATAGTGTGATCCACCAGTCTATATCTGCTGTGATTACAGCCCGGTACAGGTATAAATCCACAAAAGTGCCACGAGGTTTCCGCACAAACTAATGAATCAGATCTAGCTGCTAATCGTTAGCGTCACGGCTAATTCACATCGCTACCAATAACTTATACACTAATGACACATAGTGGGGATTAACGGCCAACTTTCCCACATTCTCTGCAACCCTGTGGACTCATCTGTAGATACATTTTAAGTTATTTACCATCTTGTATCTGATTACCTGCAAATATATACATGGACATAGCACAACGTTACACACTTTTGCAGTCTCACACAACTCTTATAGGCGCACTGCCTTATGGGTAGTGGCTGGGCTTATTTACTCCCGCTAGAGCTGCTCATTTTAGGGGATACTCCCTCTTGTGGTGTAACGGAGGAATAACTACGCTTCCTGCACTATGTCATTTTTGGAGACTGGGGCACACATTATTTTACCACAATCAAATAAAATACATATTTGAGCAATCAGACCATTTAACTAACTATAATATTGTAACTAAAGATTATGGGGGGGTGTCCTGTTTTGTCCACAATGTCTTTCTTGTCCTTACACATATACCCACATAGCAAAATTGGTATGGCCTGGATCTGGCCCCGCAATGTGCTTATACATGGCCCACATACCGCAAAGAATGACGGCCCTTTGGTGACCCCGATCTGGTTTGCCAGATGTGGCCCACACATGGGCCAGCACAAGGCCAGTTGCAGACACACTGGTGGTCCTTTGCTGGCCCGTGTGTGGGCCACCTCTGGAAAACCTTATCTGGGCCACCAAAGGGCTGTCATTCTTTGCGGTATGTGGGCCATGTGTAAGTTGTGTGCAGCCACAGGCCAGTTGCAGACACACTGGTGGCCCTGTGTTGGCCCAGAACAGTTTCAGCTCTGGCCCCAGATGTCACACTAATGTGTACCTTAATCAAGCAATGTAATAACAACATGTGCATAATAGTGCAAAAGTAACATGACAAAACTCTGTTGAGACAGTGAATGGATTGATTCTTATATAGCACTTTTCTACTCTCCCAGATTACTCAAAGTGCTATATACAACATGCCACATTCACCCAATCACACACTTTCTCTAAACTGAGTGCTTCCTAACTACATTCATACACATTCACACTCTTGACATGTAGACTGGAGGAGCCAGGGATCGAACCACTAACCTACCAATCAGTAGGGAACCTGCTCTACCTCCAGAGCTACAGCCTCCCAGTGGTAGACATGAGTAAACTCTCACTAGGTTTTGGATAAAGTGTACACTCACAAACCTATCAAAGCTGCATTTGAAATGTTGGCTACCATAGCAGTATAGTATTGCAACATGGCATTTGGGTTTTCTAACTAAAATAGGAAATTATAAACATAAACAGTGCCATCATTGCCAGACCTGGCCCACATCTGGTTGACATACACTCTGCCATGACATAGGGTCAGTCAGAAGTGCCAGCTTGATGCCAGATCCAGGCTAGACCTGTTTTCTATGGGCCTGGGGCCATGTAAAACACAACAAAAAGAAAACAACACAAAAACACCTGAAGCCTTCGAAACTGCCCAGCAAAGACCTATAGCCTTGAATAGTCACTTAAGGAGGTATACTAGAGGAAGGTCTTATAGGTCGGACAGTCTTGATCCGCAAGGAGCCCCATAAGGGAATAGTCCCATCCAAATACCAGCCAATAACCTGCCTCAGCACCACATGGAAGCCATCATAGCAGCTAAGATGAACTGACAGGAACACCAGAGGGGCAAAACACCAGCTATTGGTAGATAGAACAGTCACTCGAGACTGTACGACAATACTGACCAACCTGTGTGGTCAAGATGCTAGCAGGCTGTGTATACATGGAGCCTAGTAAAGAGGAACATCTGTGCCAAGTATGGCCTGGAAGTCCCAAATTTCAAAATAGGACACCCCACCGAGGGTGGTTGAGAATGTCCGAGCTAAGATCCTGTGGGACTTCTGCATACAGATGGATAAACTGATAATAGCTAACCAAATGGAAATAGTATTGGTGGGCATGCAAAGTTAGACAGCCTATAGCGATTCAGGTAAAACTGAGGTTATTGTACTCAGCCCTGAAAATCTTAGAAATATGGTATCTAACCAGATTCTTACTCTGGATGGCATTACCTTGGCCTGCAGTAACACTGTGAGGAACCTTGGAGTCATTTTTGACCAGGACATGTCCTTCAATGAACATATTAAAAAAATATGTAGGACTGCTTTCTTCCATTTGTGCAACATCTCTAAAATTAGAAATATCCTGTCTCAGAGTGATGCTGAAAAACTAGTTCATGCATTTATTACTTCCAGGCTGGACGACTGTAATTCATTATTACCAGGAAGTCCTAAAAACTCCTTGAAAAGCCTTCAGCTGATCCAAAATGCTGCAGCAAGAGTCCTGACAGGGACTAGAAAGAGAGAGCAGATTTCTCCTGTATTGGCTTCCCTTCATTGGCTCCCTGTTAAATCCAGAATTCAAAATCCTCTTTCTCACATACAAGGGCTTAAATAATCAGGCCCCTATCTTAATGACCTTGTAGTACCATATCACCCCATTAGAGCACTTCGCTCTCGCACTGCAGGCTTACTTGTTGTTTCTAGAGTATTTAAAAGTAGAATGGGAGGCAGAGCCTTCAGTTTTCAGGCCCCTCTTCTGTGGAACCAGCTTCCAGTTTGGATTCAGGAGATAGACACTATCTCTACTTTCAAGATTAGGCTTAAAACTTTCCTTTTTGGTGAAGCATATAGTTAGGGCTGGATCAGGTGACCCTGAATCCTCCCTTAGTGAGTAAAGAAATACTCTGGGAATCCCTCAGCAGACTCCACCAGCATAACTATGTGTTAACAGACCTCTCTGCACTGAATCATATCTGTTATTAACCTCTGTCTCTCTTCCACAGCATGTCTTTATCCTGTCTTCCTTCTCTCACCCCAACCAATCACAGCAGATGGCCCCGCCCCTCCCTGAGCCTGGTTCTGCTGGAGGTTTTCTTCCTGTTAAAAGGGAGTTTTTCCTTCCCACTGTCACCAAAGTGCTTGCTCATAGGGGGTCATATGATTGTTGGGTTTTTCTCTGTATTATTGTAGGGTCTACCTTACAATATAAAGCGCCTTGAGGCAACTGTTGTTGTGATTTGGTGCTGTATAAAGAAATTGAATTGAATTGAACAGACTAGATGGAGCTATACCAATTGATTAGAGTAGCTGGGACACTGACGCCCATGCAGGGTGAATTGGGAATATTATATTTATATTTTTAAAAGTTCCCCTCCCACTCTGTGTGGGGTCTGTAACCTTTAGAGACAGAGGAAGCAAAAGTGAACGTAATACACATGAGGCAGTAAACTATCAAAATAAAACAAGAAGTAAGATACACAGGCTGAGAGTAAGGCTTGGCACTGGGACTGGGGAAAAACACACATGGAGAGAGCAGTTGCAGAGGTGAGCCTCGGCTGCAACAAACAAAAGAGGAGGTAGACTGTGAACCAAGCTTGCATTCTGGCTTCTCCTCTAAACAAACCCTACTGCTTGCTTGTTTTATTTTCAGCAGGCGTTGAAGCAGATCTTCAGTGTCTTTTCTCTCTCTGTCCCACTTCTCTTCTATTTCTCTTTCCCTCTCCTTCTGCTAATTTTCTTCCCAACTTCTCTTTCTTTTTTCTTTCGCTTTCCCATGGTCGTGTCTGTTCTGATTGTAAAAACTTAAAATAAAAAAAAATTAAAAAAAATTATAATAATAAAGATCTGGCACGACCATAGCTGGACTGGCCATTGGGCAAATGTCCGGTGGGCAGATGGTGATGTTTTGTTTTTATGGGCCGATGATTTTTTATTTTTTTTTGTAACGGCATGAACAATGAGAGGTGGTGGATTGGCCAGATGCTGGCCGATGTGTAAAATTAACTCAGTTGTTTGGTGGTGGCTATGGCAGAGCTTCCACAGAGGCCAGCAGGTGGATGAGGGAAAGGGGAGGCAGGAGAGGAGAGACCCGAAGCGGCCGCCGGTCCGAGTGTCAGGTGAACTGAACTTCAGGTAAGAAGTTATGACCTGCAGTCTATCTGGGTCAGATATAAACCAAGTTTAGGTGTAGTTTATTTTCGTTGTGCTGACTTTTTACAGTCAGTTACAATAACTCGTACTGCGTACTACTCCGCATGACGGAGTTTCTATACAGCTGGGTGGGTGCTATGATGTTACTGATAGTGAACTTTATTTTATTCATGAGGTTAGTTAGTAGAGTTAGTAGAGTTTCCAACCGTCCGTAAAAAACGGAATCATCCAGTATTCAGAGAAAATATTACGTGTTTCATATTGAACTGAGAAGGAACACAGTTTGTCCCGTACTACTGAAAAAGAGACACAAAGCTGGATTTATTCTGTTGTTACGCTGCACAGCTGCCTCTTCTTCTCTCATTCTCTCCCCTCCCTCTCCTGTTTCTACTTCAATCATGAAACTGATCAATGATCAGCTGATTGTCTCTCTTATTTGTTTATCGCTCACTTTGCGCCAGAAAGAAGAAACCAGCGGATGTCGCGCTAAACAGCAGCAGCACGTTTAAGCTTGATCAGCTGTTGTTAGAATTTATTTAATATTAATTTCTAGTATCAGCTGATGTTTGCTGGAGCCACAGCTGTAAAGCTGCTGGTCATGATATCGGTTTGTATATGTGGTGAGAGGGAAACATGAAGATGAAACCAGGAGATGTCCTTACTGAATCATCAGAGCTGAACAGGTGATGGAGAAACCGGTTTACCTTTTAGGTGACATGAATGAGTTGAAGGGAAGTTATGAACTGTTTCTGAGAGACAAATAACACCAGGATCCTGTTTTACATAGCTGACAGCTGGTAACTGTGCAGGGGCGGGTCTAGCAAAGTGTTGCCAGGGGGCCAGGTAGGGCATTAACAGGGAAAGGGGGGCACAAAGAAATGCTTTTTGTTCTTATTCTCATTTAAAATGTCTAGGTTTTAATAAGTAATTATCTGAATCTTACAACCAAAGTGTTTATTTGATGTAAAATGTATAGAAATCATACATATACCAACAAGACTGTACATCACTGTCACAACAGCATTTGTTTTCATTCAAAGGCTTTATGGCTTTAATACCTGGTGGGTCGGTCTCTAGTCAAAATGCCCGGGCCCATTTTTTGTCCCAGTCCAGCCCTGGGCACGACACACAGTGAGTTAATCTGAAAAGGTCTATTAAAAAAATAAATGGCTGGGCCAGCGGTGCACATAGCAAATTAGCTCGCATAGACACATTAGTTGTGCCGCTTCTTAATGACGGCATCTTAGCTAACAACTCCAACTAAGTCAATGTGCCATATGACTGCATTAGAAATAAATTTAATAACGCTCTATATTAACAGTTACTCACTATATAGAACAACTTTATAGAATTATATTTGTTTGCAGATGTTTGCAGCTATCAGCGAATAGTTATCAGCTATTTTGAAACAAAAAAAGACTTTTTATCCATAACAGCAAATGAACTGTACAACAGAAAATGCAAATGCTATTTATGGTCTCTTCACAACAATGATAAGAAAAATAAACTGGGCCAATGTGATCTCTGGTCTCCCACTCAGAGACACAGGTCTCCCAGTGTCCAGCATTCAGAGGCTACCTGAGGACTCATGTGAGAGAAAATCTGCTCACACAGATATGTAGAGCCAAACACTGTCAATAAGGCCTCTGCAATGTTCTGAAGACAGTTAAAGTTGTCAGGTAGTGATGTCCAGCAGGTGAAAATGCAGCTCCATGAACACACACAGCTGTGGATTCCAGCTCCGTTCGTAGTTCTGCAAACTTTGACCCCACAGAGTCGAGCTTTTCAGTTCTATCAGCCGCATTTCAATGTCGCATTAACTCCGCCAGTTAATGCGAGACAAACCCAGCTGCTCATTAAACCTTTCTGGTTTGATCAGAAAAGAAAACATTGGTCCATACGCCTGAAAGTCCTGAAAACACATGGTGAATTCTGTCTCGAGTCTACGGATGTATACGTTTATTTCCATGGTGGCGATGCAGCGCTGAGCGGACAGCTGCTGAAGCATTTGAAGTGTCGGAATGTGGAAATTTCAACATTGCTTGAAAAAACTGCCAGCTAGCAACGTCCCTCTCACCGGTAGGCTAAGTTATTTTTAGCCAATTACAAGTTGAAATTTTAGATGGCACTCATCATCAGAAAGGTTGCCGACCCCTGTAATAGAGTATGACAATCAAGTGGACCAGTACAGCAAAAGGTCCACTTGGGAAAATAAATCTGTTGGGCATTTTTCTTGGCCTTCAGAGGATAATTGTGATTGCTGCCAATCCTACTGGGTTGGTTGATGTTGTTTACCAATTTAATTAGAAACACTTTGGCATTTGATTCATATATATTTTTATATAGGCTCGCACATAAACAACACCAGATAACTGGTCAATAACAATAATGATAAGAAATAACTTGAATGTTAATTCATTAAATGGTTGTGAGACTAAATTTTTCCAGCTGTGTGTGGGATCAGGAATGCCTAGTTATGGCCAAACTATAGTTTGACAGGTAGTTAATAGGTCACGCCCACACGGTGTTCAGTAACACGAGAACATGAGAACAGAGGTTGTCTCCTTTTTGCAGCTTTACTGCCCCCCCCCCACAAGAGCTCTGGTGTCATTGTTTACAAGGAGCTCAGTCCTCTAATAAGACTTGACACTGTGTGGGCCAGCAGCCTTCATTGCTGCACAAATAACACTGAGTGTGCTGAGTGTGCTCTGTGTGTGTGTGTGTGTGTGTGTGTGTGTGTGCGCGCGCGCACGCACATGATCCAGGAAACAACAATGGCCATGAACACACACTGATGTGAGTTTTAGCTCTTTGACAGACCCATTCATCATAGCACAAGTTCTTGAATACAGTATACCCGCATTATCTGCTATTTTACCTTAAACCAGTTGAACCCCAGGAGGAAATGGTTTTTCTACCTGAACTTTGATTCTTTCTGTTCATGCAAATCTAGATACAGCCATAAAAAAGACATTAAATGCCACAATGTGCTATTTAAACATGTAAATGTGTTCTGTGTTTAATAGTAGCAAATCACATTTTTGTGGCCTTTCAGTAGGCAGTCTGTAGGAAACAGCAGCCACAGACACATGGCTCTTAGAGAGATCAGTTTGCATAATCACCGTTGTCCTGTCCACTGACCTCACAGAAAGAGAGAGCACATCATCAGTGACTGAAATGCTAAGTCACTCCATCATCCTGCTCAGCTTCCTGTTAACAAAGAGAGGCACACATATTAAGAAGAAAAGATGGGGGGGGGGACGACTGCTGGCTTTCATCTGGGTATGAGCAACATATGTGCTGTGCATTTTAATCAAACCAAGGTATGCCTTGTTACCACTGTTCTCTACTGAAAGTGTCAGCAAACCAATAAACGTGGGCTCATATTTGACACAAGCTTATTAACAGTTTAAAAAACGTGAATTTCATTGTATTTATTGTAGTTTTGGATTTAAAGGAAACATCTGGGAGTAAATTGTAAATTAAAACAGGTTTTTGTTATTTTAAAAGAGAAAGCAGAGTGATAAGTAAGATGTGACTCTGCTGCACTGATGTATTACTTCCATAGTTTGTCATCAGTCAGTGCCTCTTTTCCATAAGTACGTACTTGATTCGACTTGATTCGGTTTTTAGGGTTCCAAGCAAACTGAGTCCATTCGAAAATGTGACATCAACGCTGCCGTGTGTGTGTGCTGCGTGCGTGGAGTTTGTTCCCCCGTGTTTGTGCGGCTTCTCTCCAGGTACACCAGCTTCCTCCTACAGCCATGCAGTTAGTGAGCTTAGGTTAACTGCTGAGTCTAACTTGCTCATAGGTGTGAATGGCTGTCTCTCTTTACAGACACACCTGACCAGGGCGTACCCTGCCTCTCACCCTATGGTAGCTGGGATAGGCTTGGATAAGTGAAAGAGAATGGATGATTGGATGGATGGGTGGTTACATCCAGTTCATTTCAATAATGACAGGATTTAATGATAGGATTTATAGGTGCGTTTGTTTCCAGACACAGCGAGGCAGCTGAAAGAAAATTAGTGGCCTTGATATGACCAAAAATCCTTCCACTGTACAAACCTGCAATCTGCCCTGTAGGTGGCACAGAAGAACACAAAACATGATTCTTTTTTCATTATGCAGCCTGTGTGATAATGGTGGTATTTATTAAAGTCAAATTCAGACATCAGTCGTACACTCTTCTGATCTGTCTCATTAATACCTGATTTTTTAACTTCTATTAGAAAAGTAAAGTAAAAGGAGACTCAAAGTACCTCTGTGTGTGTGTATACGGACCAGTAACAAAAAGACCGATATTTTTCAATTGTTGCATAAATAACTTGCAACCAAGTTAGTAGTTACAGTACAAACCATTCACTCACTGTAACCATTAACTTGTTTTGCTCTATCCATTCATACAAGAGGCACTTTGGTGAGTGGCTTTCCTCACTCTGTCTCTGTTTCATCGAAGTGTTACTGAGATCAGGAAATGATGGGCTTTAAAGACACTTGGCCCTGCAACAGGATGGAGGAACAGATGGACGAATGGATTCAGGTTGAGAAATACACGATTTCAGTTTTACAATTATTTTGATAAAATGTTCTCCTTCCCCTGCAAATAAATCAGCACTCTTATCAACAATTATAACCCCACTGGGCAGAAAAAGGTTTTTTCAGCATTACATTTATGCCATTTTCCACATACCTTTGTAAATTAACACCTATAAATACTGAGGCCAGCTACACATATATTTGGGTCAATGTGCATGTTGACCATAAAGCACTGCTTATGTTACGAAGCTATGAAGATGTATGCAGGACCGAGTAAGTCGCTGAAGAATTTAATGAATAAGTAATTAGTTTAGTCAATTAATTTATATATTAATAATGAATAGCTATTTATATTTATAAATTATATCTTGATGCATGCTTAACCCTTTAAGACCTACCATAGAACCAAGTCCGCCAGAGCTTACTTTATATTTTTACATGCTGTAGTACCATTTTTGGGAGCATTTCAAGTTGGTATACATCAATACAACTGATATAGCCCATATTCTAATAATATGTATGCATTAAGTCCATATAACTACATTAATTGCAAAAAAAAGTGCAATAAACAATTGAAAATCGTTTTTGGTTTTTATACATATATTTCTACTTGGAGAAATTTAAGAGGCTCATCTTATCTTATCTTATCTTATCTTTTTGCAACAAATAAGTTTCAAAAAATAGTTTACAACAACAGGAAATTTATTTTGAGTGTCTTCATAGTTTTATTTTTGAGATACACCAACTTTTATATATTGTAGGAAAAACAAAAAACAATCCTATGATGCAAATTTGCAAAGAAAACAGCATGTGCATCAAAATAAACTATTTCCAGCAGTGCAGTTCGAGTTCTAAGCATCCCAGAAACTATTCAGAAAAGCATAAAGTCAAACATGACTTATAAAAACACCAGTAGTAGGCTTTTAAGGCCTACAAGTAAAAAAATGATATCACTTCCGGTTTCGGGCAGGAAATGGCGGACATGCGATCGTTAGCGCTGACCTCTGTTTCAATGTGGGAAGTGTTACAAACAGCTGATCGGATCGGCAAAGCGTGTTTCTGGAATATTATGTTTTTGTTGCTGCAAGTGCTTTTTATGCAATTTTTGCAAAGCTATATGTGGAAGGAAACTGTGACCTAGGACAAGCTGATGGCATACGATGTAAGTACAACTCCTCCGGTTTCATATGCAAAAAAAAATTATTGCGCTAGCTCACGCAGCTCCGGTTCTACAAGGATTTAAAAATAATTATGCAAAACAGAGCGTGCCCGCTCCGACCGACTTTAAAGGGTTAATCATCCAGGTAAGGAAATCCCCCAAAGTTAATTTTTTTTGATTTGGCCATCCTCTTAGCCAGAGGTTGTTTGGTTTCCCCGGTGCATAAATCAATCCTCCTGGCACTTAACAGCGTACACTATGTTACTCTGTTTGTGCCGGGGGACCCGACATGGCACAACACAGAAGAACTATCTCATCAGGCCAGGACTCTGCAGTCTATTCACACCTACAGGCCAGTGGACACTCTTTCAATGATGAGGATGTACACATCATGGACAGGGAGGAACGCTGGTTTGAGCGCAGAGTCGAGGAGGCCATTTACGTGAAACGGGAAGGACCATCTCTGAATCGAGGAGGGGCCTAAGGGTACATCTGTCAGCATCTTACAATGCTGTGATTGCAGCTATTCCTCAACTCTCTGTGAATGGTACTCATGGCCATTGATTAATGGTCATGACAATTTACTTATTACATATTAATGATCAATTAATGCATACTAAATAAATAAATTTGATTAATGCAAATGTACTGTATATAAGGTTGGGGAAACCTCCAGTCAGCTGAGACTGAAGAAGTCACTTTTTGGGGTTTACAATTTATAGTTATTTTGTTACAATAAAAAATCAATTATTAATCCATTGTTAAATATGTAGTAAAAAAAAGTAAGTAAGTAAAATGTATTTATATAGCACATTTCACAGATAAAAGTCACAAAGTGGCTCACAATAAAATCAGAAATACAAATAAAGTAATATAAAACATTGAAAAAATTAATTACAACCTCGTTTGTATAAAAATCTCTTCAGCTGCTTTTTAAAGGAGTCAATGGAGTCTAGACAGCGTAAAGACAATGGCAGGGAGTTCCACAGCCTTGGTGCCTGAAAAGCCCGATCTCCACATGTTTTAAAGCTAGTACGTGGGACCGCCAGTAACCTCTGACCTGACGACCTAAGTGCTCGGGATGAAGCATAAGGTTTCAACAGGTCAGAGATATACTGGGGAGCTTCACCGTGCAGAGCTCTAAAAGTTACAACTAAAATTTTAGAATGGACCCTAAAATTTACTGGCAACCAATGAAGAGAAGCCAAAACTGGAGCAATGCGTGACCTCTTGTTTGTGCCAGTTAAAAGTCTTGTCGCAGCATTCTGTACAGACTGAAGGCGATCCAGAGCGGATTTGTTGAGACACGTAAAAAGACCGTTACAATAATCCAAACAAGAAGAAATAAAAGCATGAATAATCACCTCAAGTTCTGCCTTTGACACCAGTAGTCTGAGTTTAGAAATATTTCTTTGATGATAAAAACAGTTCTGGACAAGTTGTTTAGAGTGTTTCTCAAGAGACATTGAACTGAATATAACACCGAGGTTTCTGAGACTCGACTGAAATGAAGGGTCTAAAAAACAGAGAGCATGTGATCAGGTGCAATAATCAATGTTTCTGTATTATCTGCATTTAACTGGAGGACACTGTCATTTAACCATTGTTTGATCTCAGGAGACATTTATTTAAAAATGACAATTTATAAAACTCAGAAGTTTTGAAAGAACAGTACAACTGAATGTCATCAGCATAGAGATGATAAGAAATATTATTGTAACTTCTGATAATTTGGCCTAGAGGGAGTATATACAGCAAAAAGAGAATAGGACCTAAAGCAGATCCTTGAGGTACCCCAGAAGGCAGTACTGATGTTTCAGACAACACATGATTCATACCCACGGTAAAAGATCTCTCAGATAGACATAAACCATTTAAAACAACACCAGTAATCCCAAACAAGTCCTTCAGCCTATTTATCAGGATGCTGTGATCAACCGTATCAAAAGCAGAAGTGAGATCCAACATAACCACAATGGTGTACTCTCCAGAGTCTGCTGCCATCAGAGTGTCACTAGACACTTTAAGTAAAGGGTTTCAGTGGAGTGTAATTTGCGAAAAAAAACAGACTGGAAAATGTCCAGAACATTGTTCTTCTCCAAAAAGTTGTTAAGTTGCTGTGCAACTGTTTTTTCCAAGATCTTTGACACCAATGGTAATTTTGATATTGGCCTGTAACTGCTTGAAGAGATGGGTCCAAATTTGTTTTTTTTAATATTGGTTCAACAATAGCTTGTTTAAAATAGCTGGGAACTGAGCAAGTATAAAGAGAAGTATTAATTATTTCCAGAATATAGGGGCCAATAATCAAATGGAAAGAGGATTTACAGAAACAAACTTTAAACATTGTTTGAAAAATTATTTATGAATTTATTTTTGAGAAATCACAATCTTTGAAAATGCTGTTTAAAAAGAGAACAAAACTGGATTTTATATCAATGCAGATACAGATTTGTTTTCCTGACACTGAAAATGATATTCCTTATCCCCATAAAACACAATGCTCATCGTAAATTATGGCACTTTAAATGTGTCTGTGTGCAGTTTCCACTCACACAGAGTGTGGAGAGGGATTTTCACCCATCACAAACATGCTCCTTTGCAGTCCTCCAAAATGTGGATGACATATCCATCAGTCGAATGCTGATTGATTGACGAGTAGGCCGGAACATCAATGGGAAAAGCAGGAGAGTTCACCAGGAACGGGAGAAGCATGAAAAATAATCAAAGATCAAAAACATAGCATGAAAATTGGAGACAGTGTCTGCAGTGAACACTTTTCATTGTTTTTAATACTTAACATCAACTTTTTAGCACTTAGCTCTTCTTCTCTTCTCTGCAGATGTACCAACACAATCAACCCACACACTGCTTGTATCAGATATTTTTGCCACTGCCTTGATCTGATAACAAAAACTCTCTCACAACTGTCCATCAGCTGCCCTTGTACTATCCCCTACTCAAGCATTAAAGCATCATAAAGCAGCCTTCTCTGTCCAGAGACTGATTAGCTACATTGTTTCTAGCTGCTGTTTGTGCCTAGATTTGCACTGTCAAGGAGAATCTTTCATAGGAAGTGTTTGTGTTTTCACAAGGACATTTTGCTTCGGTATTGCTTCTCTTACAATATTCAACATGAATATACTATGAAGAATGTCAGGGGACACTGCAGTGAAATGGGGCCCGATCCTCAGAGTGTACACCAGTGGAGACACTCTTCTTCTGCTCTCAGCCACTTTGACCCTTTTGCATTTTAAAATACATGTAAAACCACATAATCTGATATTTTATGAGTTTTTTTTTTTTTTTGAAACTTTGGAACATCATAAACTTTGGAGTGTGCGGTACAACACCAATAGCAGCCAAAGATGTCATCATCAAAAATTAATGTAAAACAACAATAGGGCATGCTGGTTGCATAGCAACACTTATTGTTTACACGCATTTTAAAATATGAAGGCTGCTATATATATTTTTTTTCTTCTTTGGCTCTCGGAGGAGGCGGACGCACCTTTTCTCCTCTCCCTTATCTTCCCTGCTTATGTCCTTGTCTAGTCTCGTGTTTCTTTTGTATTTTCCCTGGAACACTCTCTCACAGTCTGTTCTCTAAAACCTAAAAGAGGAATTATGGATTGGATCCTGAGACTTCTGAGTTGCCAGCTGTGGTGAGTGGAAAAGACACCCTTTCTGTTTCTCTGGACTTCGTGACTGTTTATTCTGGGGCCGTTTTCTGTGCTGCCAGTGAGGGTAACGGCGTTTTCCCTGGCTCGCCTGCAACTGTTAATAAGAATGTGTTTCCTGAGACCGTGGCTGCCCAGCCTGAAGCTCGGTTAGCTGCCCAGCAGCCACTAGCTCAGTTAGCCGCTCAGTCGTCACCTCCATCACATTCAGCCTCACGACCCATAGCTCAGTCACTACCACAGCTAGACTTACTACAAACTATGTTACAATCCATAGCCCAGTCAATAGCTCAGTTGGTAGAAGACTCATCAGCCTTATCATCAGCTCAGCCACCTATTCAGCCATCATCTTCACCAACTCCTCTGGTACAGCAAGCCATGACAGTTCAACCCATACAGGACAGGTCAACAACTTCCTATTCTAAGCAGAGAGACAAACCTAACAACAATGAAAACATTCCTCAAGAGCTGGCCAGTTCTGAGACTGAGACGCACTCCAGGGCCTCCCCAGAGGCTGGGTTTCAGCCCCCAGCCGACTCTGGACCCATGGAGGTTAAGAAGCCAGCTGAGGACTGCACCCGGCTGTCGCTGCCTGAGCTGAGTCAATGCTCAGTGCAGCTGCAGTCTGCTTTGTGTTTGCCAGAGGCCACCGTGCCTGCTGGTCCTGTTCTGTTACTGCCAGAGGCCCGTGTGCCTGCTCAGCTGGAGGGCCCAAGGAGCCCGTCCAGCCGCCTGCTGCTTCGCCAGCAGCCGCATCCACAGTGTCGTCCACGCCGCCGCCTGCTGCTTCACCAGCAGCCGCATCCACAGTGTCGTCCATGCCACCGCCTGCTGCTTCGCCAGCAGCCGCATCCACAGTGTCGTCCACGCCGCCGCCTGCTGCTTCACCAGCAGCCGCATCCACAGTGTCGTCCACGCCGCCGCCTGCTGCTTCGCCAGCAGCCGCATCCACAGTGTCGTCCACGCCACCGCCAGCTGCAGCCTCCGTGTCTTCATCCTCGCCAGCTGCAGCCTCCGTGTCTTCATCCTCGCCAGCTGCAGCCTCCGTGTCTTTATCCTCGCCAGCTGCAGCATCGGCTTCACCCACGCCCTCGCCTGGTCCAGCCTCTGCTTCCTCATCCTCGCCTGGTCCAATTCAATTCAATTCAATTTTATTTATATAGCGCCAAATCACAACAAAAGTCGCCTCAAGGCACTTCATAGATACAGAGAAAACCCAACAATCATATGACCCCCTATGAGCAAGCACTTTGGCGACAGTGGGAAGGAAAAACTCCCTTTTAACAGGAAGAAACCTCCGGCAGAACCATGCTCAGGGAGGGGCAGGGCCATCTGCTGTGATTGGTTGGGGTGAGAGAAGGAAGACAGGATAAAAGACATGCTGTCGAAGAGAGACAGAGGTTAATAACAGATATGATTCAATGCAGAGAGGTCTGTTAATACATATTGAGTGAGAAAGGTGACTGGAAAGGAAAAACTCAATGCATCATAGAATAGAATTAGAATAAAATAGAATTCAACTTTATTGTCATTGCACATGCACAGGTACAGGGCAACGAAATGCAGTTTGCATCCATCCAGAAGTGCTTTAGTGATATAGATATATTACAATATATATTAGCAATAATATAGATATGTGAGTATATTACAGAAATGAGTCTATTATGGTATGTTATAATGTACACGGTATGAAGTATGTTGTGAATATTCTATAACTATAAGTATGTACAGGCTGTAGTGAGTACAAGCTATGTACAGGCTATGAACAGGATATAAATATGAAAAACTATACAGAATATGAAATAAATAACTTTACAGAATCTGAGATATACAGCTATACAGAAATGGGAACTATGCAAGTTGTAAACAGTTGTAGGATTAAAGATTATCGAATGTACAGAATGATTATTTACACAGAGCTATACAGTAGTGCAGTTAAGATAAGTGAGGGTGTAGATAGTTTCTACAGAGTCTATATAAAGTGCTAGTGGTTTTGAGTGGTGGTTCAGTCCATGTTATTATTGTGTGTTTGAGGGTACAGTTGTCCATTGTGGGTGTGTGTATGTTCAGTCCATGAGTTTAACGTGGGTCAGATGTCAGGAGGCAGAGTTCAGGAGTCTGACAGCTGTGGGGAAGAAGCTGTTCCGGTACCTGGTGGTCTTAGTCCGGAGGCTCCTGTGGCGCCTCCCAGAGGGCAGGAGGGTGAAGAGTCCATGTGATGGGTGACTGGGGTCTTTGATGATTTTCCCAGCCCTTTTCAGACACCGCTTCCTGTAGATGTCTTTTATGGCAGGAAGTGGTGCTCCGGCGATGCGCTGGGCAGTTTTCACGACCCTCTGCAACGCCTTCCGGTCCGAGGCAGAGCAGTTCCCATACCAGACTGTTATACAGTTGGTCAGGATGCTCTCGATGGTGCAGCGATAGAAGTTCACCAGGATGTCTGAGGACAGGTGGTTCTTCCTCAGAGTCCTCAAGAAGAAGAGGCGCTGGTGAGCCTTCTTGACCAGCTTGGAGCAGTTGGTCGTCCAGGTGAGATCCTCGGAGATGTGGACTCCCAGGAACTTGAAGCTGCTCACACGCTCCACAGCCGTCCCCTTAATGTGGATGGGTGGATGTGGGTCAGCATTCCTCCTGTAGTCCACGATGAGCTCCTTGGTCTTCTCGGTGTTAAGCAGCAGGTTGTTTGTGTCGCACCACTCAGCCAGACGATCCACCTCCTCCCTGTAGGCAGCCTCATCGTTGTCACTGATGAGGCCAATCACCGTGGTGTCATCTGCAAACTTAATGATGGTGTTGGAACCATCAGCAGGTCTGCAGTCGTGGGTGAAGAGGGAGTAGAGGAAAGGGCTCATCACACAGCCTTGTGGTACACCGGTGTTCATCGTGATTGTAGATGAGCAGCGGTTATCCAGCCGGACATGTTGGGGGCGGTTGGTCAGGAAGTCCAGTAACCATTTGCAGATGAGGGAATTGATGCCCAGGTCTGTCAGTTTCCTGATGAGTTGTGAGGGGTGGATTGTATTGAACGCTGAACTGAAGTCTATAAACAGCATTCTGGCGTAGGTGTTGTTGTTGTCCAGGTGTGAGAGGACAGAGTGCAGTGCGATGGAGACTGCATCCTCTGTGCTCCTGTTCTGGCGGTATGCGAATTGGTGGGGGTCCAGGGTGGGGGGGAGACAGGATTTGAAGTGTGCTAGGACCAGCTGCTCTAAGCACTTAGTGATGATGGGGGTGAGTGCTACTGGGCGGTAATCATTGAGGCAAGATGGGTTGGAGTTTTTGGGTATCGGGACGATGGAGGTGGATTTGAAGCAGGCCGGTACCACAGCGTGGGCCAAGGACAGATTGAATATGTCTGTGAGCACTCCTGCAAGCTCCCCAGAACACATGGGAATCCCCGGCAGCCTACGTCTATTGCAGCATAACTAAGGGAGGATTCAGGGTCACCTGGTCCAGCCCTAACTATATGCTTCACCAAAAAGGAAAGTTTTAAGCCTAATCTTGAAAGTAGAGATAGTGTCTGTCTCCTGAATCCAAACTGGAAGCTGGTTCCACAGAAGAGGGGCCTGAAAACTGAAGGCTCTGCCTCCCATTCTACTTTTAAATACTCTAGAAACAACAAGTAAGCCTGCAGTGCGAGAGCGAAGTGCTCTAATAGGGTGATATGGTACTACAAGGTCATTAAGATATGATGGGGCCTGATTATTTAAGACCTTGTATGTGAGGAGCAGGATTTTGAATTCAATTCTGGACTTAACAGGAAGCCAATGAAGGGAGGCCAAAACAGGAGAAATATGCTCTCTCTTTCTAGTCCCTGTCAGTACTCTTGCTGCAGCATTTTGGATTAGCTGAAGGCTTTTCAGTGAGTTTTTTGGACATCCTGATAATAATGAATTACAGTAGTCCAGCCTGGAAGTAATAAATGCATGAACTAGTTTTTCAGCGTCACTCTGAGACAGGATATTTCTAATTTTAGAGATGTTGCGCAAATGGAAGAACGCAGTCTTACACATTTTTTTAATATGCGCGTTGAAGGACATGTCCTGGTCAAAAATGACTCCAAGGTTCCTCACAGCGTTACTGGAGGCCAAGGTAATGCCATCCAGAGTAAGAATCTGCTTAGATACCATATTTCTAAGATTTTTAGGGCCGAGTACAATAACCTCAGTTTTATCTGAATTAAGAAGCAGAAAGTTAGCGGCCATCCAGGTCTTTATGTCTTTAAGACATTCCTGCAGTTTAACTCATTGGTGTGTGTTATCTGGCTTCATGGACAGATAGAGCTGGCTGTCATCTGCATAGCAGTGTAAATGTTTGCTATGTCTTCTGATGATGCTGCCTAAGGGAAGCATGTATAATGTAAACAGAATTGGTCCTAGCACTGAACCCTGTGGAACTCCATAATTAACCTCAGTGTGTGAAGAGGACTCTCCATTTACATGCACAAACTGGAGTCTATTAGATAGATATGATACAAACCACTGCAGCGCAGTACCTGTAATACTTACAGCATGTTCTAATCGCTCTAATAGGATATTATGGTCAACAGTATCGAATGCTGCACTAAGGTTACATCTGTGGGATGATTATTGGTAATTTTTCCTGTAATGATAAAAATTTTATTTGTGAAGAAGTTCATGAAGTCATTACTAGTTAACGTTAAAGGGCTGGTTGGCTCAAAAGAGCTCTGACTGTTTGTCAGCCTGGCTACAGAGCTGAAGAGAAATCTCGGGTTGTTCTTATTTTCTTCAATCAGTGATGAATAGTAAGATGTTCTGGCTTTGCGGAGGGCTTTCTTATAAAGCAGCAAACTATTTCTCCAGGCTAAATGATGATCCTCTAAATTTGTGACACACCATTTCCTCTCCAGATTACGAGTCATCTGCTTTAGGGTACGTGTTTGAGAATTATACCACGGAGTCAGGTACTTCTGATTTGAGACCTTAGTTTTCACAGGAGCTACAGTATCCAGAGTCGTACGCAGTGAGGAGGTAAAATTATTAGCAAGATAATCGACCTCTGTTGGAGTAGCTTTCAGATAGCTGCTGTGCTCTGTGTTGGTACAGGGCATTGAAGATGATAACAGTGGGTGGATTATATTCTTAAACTTAGTTACAGCGCTTTCAGAAAGACATCTACTGTGATAAAGTCTACTCTCCACCGCTGTGTAATCAATTATTGTAAATGTAAATGTTATCAGGAAATGATCAGACAGGAGAGGGTTTTCAGGAAACACTGTTAATTGTTCAGTTTCTATGCCATATGTTAAAACAAGATCTAGAGTGTGATCAAAGTGGTGGGTGGGTTCTTTTACATTTTGAGAGAAACCAATTGAGTCTAATAACAGATTAAATGCCATGTTGAGGCTGTCATTTTTAGCATCTACATGGATGTTAAAATCACCCACAATAATTATTTTATCTGAGCTCAGAACTAAATTAGATAAAAAGTCTGAGAAATCAGACAGAAACTCTGTGTAAGGCCTCTGCTTCAGCTGCCTCATCCTCGCCTGGTCCAGCTTCTGCTTCAGCTGCCTCATCCTCGCCTGGTCCAGCCTCCGCTGCCTCATCCTTGTCTGGTCCAGCCTCCGCCTCGCCTGGTGCTGCGGGGGGCCACGCAGCCTTCAGGTCCCCAACTGCTGCCTCAACGTCGTCGGTCATCTGCCAGGCCGCTTGTTGGGCATCGTCGCCACTGTGGACGACCCCCTGAACGTTGCCACTGCCTTCTGCGTGGCCGGCCTCCGGACTTGCATTGTCGCCGCCGCTGCCGCGTGCACGGTCGGCCCCCAGAACTGTTTCTACGCCGTTGCCGCCCGCACAGTCGGCCTCCAGACTCCTGTCACCATCACTGCCTTCAGCATGGCCGACCCCCTGAACTGTTTCGCTCTGGGCTCCTGTGCTGGAATCCTCTGGGCCGGCCACCAGAACTGAGTGCACTGTTAGGCTGTCGGCCCCTGGGCCGGCCCTCTGACCTGTGTTTTGGACTCTGTTTCTCAAGCCCCAGTCTGTGTTTTGTTCTCGAACTCCAGCATGTGTGTTTTTGTTTTGGACAATTTTTTGGTTCGCTGGAGCTTGTTTTTGTTCGGTGTTGGTCCCTCCGTCCTGGGCCCCCGTCCGCCCGCCCTGGGTTGGTCGTCTGTTTTTGTTTTGGGCTGTCTGGAGCCAGCCCTTGGAGGGGGGGTACTGTCATGGTCCTGGGTCATTTTGACCCAGCGTTTTGTGTTTCCTTGAAGTTCATTTTTGTGCCTTGTGTTTATTCTGATTTTGTATTAGTTTAGGGTTCAACCTAAAGTTTGGTGTATATTCAGCCCTACCTGTGTCTGTCCTCGGTGCTCTGTTCATGTCCCCGTGTTGTGTTGGAAATCAGTCTGTGTGTTCCTGCTTTACTTTGAAGGCTCGTGTTCTGGATTTCCTGTTCTATTCTGAAGGTCTGTGTCTGTTGTCATTGTGTTCAGCTTGTGTCCTCCAGTCATCATGTGTATTCAGATCAGCTGTTCTTCCCTCCTGTGTGTGTGATTACCCGATTACCTTGTGTGTGTGTGTGTATATATAGTGGGTGTCGGACTGTGTTCGTTGTCGGCTCGTCTGCGTTCTATGGTGTTCCGTTCCTGTCTCTGTGTCGCTCTGCCCCACACCCCTTTTGTATGCTCTCAGGTTTGTCATTTAGTTCTCCCAGTTTAGGTTTCTTCAGTTGTTTTCTCATGCTTCGTTGTCTGTTTCTGCCACTGTCACCTGTAAATAAACCCTCACTCATATCATCAGTCGGCTGCCTGCATTTTGGGTCCTCCTTTTCCTCCAACACCACACGGCTCACCCCGCCAGCCGTGACACTTTCTCAACGAGAAGTTTGGGCTTGGGTGAGCCTGAGGGCTAACTCGGAATAACATCTCTGGGCGCAAATTGGATGACATCTCCGGGAGGCACACTGCCGTGAGTTCTCTGAAATCGGCTCCTTGAGCACAAGAAATGACAACATCACAGAACGCAAGTATGGCGAAGCTCGCGGCTCTCCAACGGGAGATTGAGAGACCAGTGTTGGACTGTAGAACCGCTTTGAAATTCATATGAGCTGTTCGCACTAAAGTAAAAAAAATACCATCACTTATGCGGATACCCCTTTGGCGCCAGCTGCAACGCCGGAGCTGAACAAAACTCCCTGATAACGACTGTGTTTAGTCTGTTCCTTCCCATTCCATGCAAGGCCACCTGGGTTGGCTGGAAGACTATTTACTTAGCCTGGCAGGGCGAAGGACACTGTCTCAGCTGAACTATGGACACGCACACACATACATATACTGATACTGATAAGCACTCACTGACGCATCGCCCTCCCTACCCCGGATCCAACGCCACCTCCAATGCTTACCTCCCCTCTGATGTGGACATCGGGTCAGTTGGAGGCGCAGTCGAAGATTGCAGCGATCCCAGATCAGATGTACACACTGGAACTCTTTCCCATGTTGCTGTCTGTGTTTATTGTGCTATGGTGTGTTGATATCTGTGCATTCCTGTATTATCCTTCTGTATTACACATTTCTATGTTTTTTTCCTCGCTACCTAACCTGACCTGTCTCCCCAATATGATGTTTGTGTATTGTATGTACGGTTGGCAAGGTCTGTCATCTCGGTTGTGGGCAAAAGACCTGCAACTGACAAATAAAGGCTATCTCATCATCTCATCATCTCTATAACATGAACCAGAGCTAGATGTGACTGATAAATAAATATCTGGGAAGTGTAGTCAGAAAACAATGAATATTGGGATGTGGATTAACTGGGCTTGTTGCTGGCTGAGCAGAGGCCAAACTGTGGAGAAAACAAACTGAAATTTAGAGCAGCTATGTCGCTTTCAGGCCTGAGGAGTAGATCCAGCATGGTTTGATGCTGCATTTCAGCCAGTGGTTTCAACCTGTTCTGTGTCAGGTTTAGTCAGTAGAAGTAAGGGTAAAAAGTTGTTGGTTTCTCTGTGGCTCCTCCCCTCCTGCTGCACCTGCACCAGCTGACTGACACTCCCACTCATTTCCTCGTACATAAAGTCGCTGTCAAAGCTTAGAGCGCAGCAAATTCATCTGGAGAGGTTCATGGTTTCACACACATTGGTATGCTGGTTGACATTTGTTTGGTATTTTGTGACTTTTTACAGTATTTCAGTTACACCAGGACAGAGACACAATGATCAGTTCATTGTTTTTTTACATTAATTTCTATGACACTGCCCTGCATTTTTTCAGATAGATAAATCCATTACTGAACTCTGACTATTGACAGTAACTCAAAACACATCTATGCTATGGCTGTAAGAGAGCCTGGGATCAGACTAGTTTAGAAACAATTCAACTGGGAACAGTTTTGTATATTTCTTATCCAGCTATGACAGAAATAATGATATTCTCCATTAAAAAAGAAAACAAGTGAGGGTGTTACATTCCCTGAAGAGATAAATTTTTTACTGAATAATCACTCAAACAATAAAATGGTCATGCACTGTAGCAAAAACAATTTGTATAAAAACCAAGTTGAAGGCAGATCCACCCCGGGGTCTGCTGTCTGGGTGTTTTATATCAAACGTTGTTCCTTCTGTGATGATGAGAGTCGGCCTAGCTAATTAAAATGACTCTTTTCTCTCCTCCTACTTTTTGAGATAGTTGTAACGTAATGGAACGCTGACACGTGTTCATATTCCTTGGTCCACTAGATTAAAATGAAGCGCTGCTCTTTACTTCCCTGTTGTCATGGTAAATCCCAGTATCACAGCTCCATTGATGATTTGTTTCTCTACTCACACACATGCATAACTCAGAGTTGATTAAACTAACTATGATCAGTTGTTCTGGAACAGGAAACTAATCCCAAAGTTGATCAAATCAGTTTATGTTTAAACTCAGTTTGTTGAACACACTTGCTAGAACAGGGCCAGGATGGATAGGTTGCCATATTTTGGAGTATGTTGAAATTTACCCAAAATGCACAGATGCAGAGGGGCAGACTTTAAAAATAAAAGGTGAGGCATTTTATTTTGAGCTGAAACAAATTCTCTGCACAAAAGTCCAAAATACATAAGTCCAAAATAAAACTTAAGGGAAACCAGTTTCCAGTTTCATAAAAAACAGTTTCATTTCTTCAATAATTCCAATAATAATATTAATTATTGGACAAAAATGCTTACATTAATTATGACATCTATAAAGAGAAACTTCACAATTATAATTTACAACTGAGGAGTGCAGGAAGGTCCTACTTCTTTGACATCATCACTAAAAACAGCCATAATGCTCGGGTCTTATTTTCTACAGTTGACAGGCTAACAAACCCTCCTGTGCCAGTGGCAGCTGAACTTCATTCAACCATGGCCTGCAATGACTTTGCCAAATTCTTCACAGACAAAATCCAAAAGATTAGACAAGCAGTTGGTACATCAACAGCAGATCGAGGATATGTACTGTGTCCACCGAAAAACTGTTTAAACACCATGAAACAGTTTCACCCGATTAACAGCAAAGACCTGGAGGACATCTTAGGTCAACTGAACTCCTCCTCTTGCTGTTTAGATGTCCTGCCAACAAGTTTTTTCAAAAAGGTCTCAAAGACTTTGGAGTCAGACCTGTTACAGATCGTCAACTTTTCTTTATTATCAGGTGTGTTTCCAGAACCACTAAAAACTGCTGTAATCAAACCTATACTGAAAAAGGACAATCTTGACAAGACACAAATGAACAACTACAGGCCGATCTCAAATGTCCCATTTTTAAGTAAGATCATTGAAAAAGCAGTTTCTCAACAGCTCAATTACTTCTTAAAACAGAATAACTGCTACGATGCCTTCCAGTCAGGTTTTAGACAGAACCACAGCACTGAAACCATTCTGACCAAAGTGTTCAATGACATATGTCTGAATACAGACAGTGGAAAAATGTCAGTCTTAGTTTTACTGGATCTCAGTGCAGCATTTGATACAGTTGACCACAACATATTACTCAAACGACTGGAGAACTGGACAGGTCTTTCAGGAACTGTACTAAACTGGTTCAAAACATACTTAGAAAACAGGAAATACTTTGTATCAATAGGTAACTTCACATCCGAGCAGACAATTATCACATGTGGAGTTCCCCAAGGTTCCATCTTGGGACCCCCTCTGTTTAACATTTACATGCTCCCACTGGCACAGATTATAAAGAACAACAAAATAAACTACCACAGCTATGCAGATGACACACAAATATATATCACGATGTCACCAGGAGACCGAGGCCCTGTACAGGCTCTTGGTAAATGCATTGAGGAAATTAATGACTGGTTGTGCCACAATTTTCTCCAACTAAACAAAAACAAAACTGAAGTAATAGTCTTTGGCGCCAAAGAAAAACGATTACAGGTCACCAGAGAACTTCAATCTATACATCTAAAAACCACAAACCAGGCGAGAAATTTGGGTGTAGTGATGGATGCAGATCTAAACTTAGAAAAACACATTAAGACAATAACAAAATCAGCTTACTATCACCTCAAGAATATTTCAAGGATAAAAGATCTGATGTCTCAACAGGACCTGGAAAAACTAGTCCATGCATTCATTTTTAGTAGGCTTGATTACTGTAACAGCATCTTTACAGGTCTACCTAAAAAATCAGTCAGACAACTACAGCTCATTCAGAACTCTGCTGCTCGAGTCCTCACTAAGACCAAAAAAGTGGACCACATCAGTCCAGCTCTGAGGTCTTTACACTGGCTGCCTGTCCGTCAGAGGATAGACTTTAAAGTTCTGATGCTGGCCTATAAAGCTCTGAATGGTTTAGGATCAAAATACATCAGTGACCTCCTGACCCAGTATGAACCTTCCAGATCCCTCAGGTCATCTGGATCCGG
Source organism: Simochromis diagramma (assembly GCF_900408965.1). Classification (NCBI taxonomy): domain Eukaryota; kingdom Metazoa; phylum Chordata; class Actinopteri; order Cichliformes; family Cichlidae; genus Simochromis; species Simochromis diagramma. Next base: position 978,010 of record NW_024387201.1, on the reverse strand, counting down.
TCTTTTATCAGTTCCCAGAGTCAGAACCAGACACGGAGAAGCTGCATTCAGCTTTTATGCTCCTTATATCTGGAACAAACTCCCAGAAAGCCTCAGATCAGCTGAAACACTCAGTTTATTTAAATCCAGGTTGAAGACTCACCTGTTCTCAGCTGCATTTGAATAAAGCACCAAATCCACACTTTTAAGCTTAAATTTCAAAACTTACATTAACTACTGATCTTATCTATTTCTGATTTTATCTGTTTTGATTTTATATACTGTTTTGTTTGTTTGTTTGTTTGTTAAGTGGGTTTAGAGCTGTGGGTAGCTCCCCAGCTGGGTCTAGACTGGGTCTAGAGAGTATTTTAAATTCAGGGAATTTAAAATAGAAAGTAGCTCGTCCACAGAAGAACTGGTAGCTCCCCTTACGATAAGGGTTCAGATCGCGCGAACAGGTGTGAAATGTGTGTGTTTAGTTAGTTGTTTGTTTGCTTGTTTTAATCAATTTTAAATCATGCTTTTTATTTGTTTTTGTTTCTAATGTCTCTGTAAAGCACTTTGAATCACCTTGTTGTTGAATTGTGCTATACAAATAAATTTGCCTTGCCTTGCCTTGCCTTGCCTTACAGACATAAAAACTTTGCTTTAATGTTCCTAGTGTATTATTAGATCTAATATTAATATAATGAATGTAAAGTTTTATTATAAAAGGCAAACATATTACAAATGACTTTATATAGGCTGTCTATATGGTAATCAGCTACACTGTTAAAAAAAACATCCTAAAAAACAGTAATATTCCGGCAGCTGGGGCGCCAAAATAATACCGTAAAATAACAGAAAATAACTTTCTCATAAAAATACGGTTATTTTCAGTAATGAAAATACAGTTTGTTGCCCTAATTTTACATGGGATTTTGCCTTTTACAAATGTTTTTAAACATTAAATTAGGAACATTTTAATGTGATCAAACAATGAAATTACCTATAAACAAGGTCAATGAATGCAGCAATATGAATAATAATGCTTAAATCTACAGAAATATACAGTTAATATTATTTACACCAACTGTTATTTGATGTAAAAAAGTTTTTTATCCAATTGTATTTGATGTAATACTACAGTATACAACAAAAAAATAATTTATTTTTTCAAAACGTGTCAAAAACTTGTCAAAAAACTAGATATTGGATTTAAAATTACAATTTACCGTTGATTCGAGATAATATCACATATAAATGTAGTTTCTAAGTGTAATCTAACAAAGATTTCGTGAATATGTACTGGACTTCCAATTTGAATTAAGTGTGCTCCCTGTAAGATTGTTGGTTTTATCTGTAACAAAACATCCAAAGAACCCTTATTAAACAAAACCCCTGATTATAATTACATCAAGATTATGTTAATTCTTGATCATATGTTGTGTATGAGCAGTTTTTACACGTTTATTTTACTTATAAGACATGAGACATGATTTCAATCATTAACATGGATTTTATTGACAAAAAGATAACCCTTCCTGGAACAATCCAAGAACAACTAACACTTATGCATGAACAAAGGCCCATAGGAAAAAAAATCCAATTCAAACGCACGTTTGAGCACAAAAGAAGGGCACACTATCGCAGGACAGAGTGACAGAGAAGCCTGTCAGCAGACAGTAACATACTAAGTGGCTAGCACTAATGCTAGCTAAATGTGAATAGGATCTGCAACCTATATTTCACTTTTCCCGTATCAAGCGGGCCACCCGTGCTGTTGACATTGACCATGAACCAGAGACCAGTGCTACTGAACAGCAGATTATGTTTTCCTCAGGATAAAAATAAGAACTTTTTATGCTCTCCACTCATAGTCCGCAATTTTGGTGATCAATGTCAGAACCTTTGGATTGACTGCAAGGTTTTTCTTAGATGTGTTCCGCTCCACTTTGGGTTTATCTTAAGGCACCTGTCGAATGAAAAACAACAACTTCATTAAGAAACTGAGGACTGGACTGTATGTTTTTTACATCTGCAATAAATCTAAATGTAGATTGAGCTTGCTTTCGAGTGTGTGTTTGGACATACAGGTCATTGTGGAACAGAAGGGTGATGCAAAGATGTTTGGTTAACCTGTGAGTCTTGCAAATACTGTTTCAGTGTAGTGAAACATCTGTGAACATCTACTACTCAAAGGTCTCTTTCTATAACTCGACATGAGCATGAATCAAGGATATTTCAGAGACAGCCATCTGAAACGCAAATATTAATTATTAATTAATTAATTAATTAATTATTGATTTATCAATCTACAAATCATCTCAACACTCAAGCATTGCGCAGTCTTATGCGTTTTAGCTGCAAATGAAAGGAGATCTGATGATTTGATTTGGATTGCATAACTTTAGATTTCACTGTCTCATCATTCTTATGTTTCAATGCATAAAATTGACTGGTGCCGTCTTACCGTTGCAAGAATTCCAAGGGTGCTGCCGGGGCTACTGGATAAGAAATGTTCATGCAGTAGTAAGAGCCAAACATCAGGATAAGTGCGTCGCTGAAGAAAGTGATATGGCCATTCACAATGGTCTGGTCCACAGATAACATGAAGTCCTCGGCTTTCCTGTTGCGTACATGAACAAGAGACAAGGGGACAAAAAACAAGTCCACACATGACTCAAACAAATAACAGCAATGTTACAACTGATGTATATCAATTAGAAACACTGGCATGCAGTTTGGGCCCCCCGGTCAACTACAAGGTGTCCAAACTTTTGCTGTGGGCCCTTTCCTTTTCTGTTTTTAAAAAAATTTAAAATATGAAAATGTGTTACGGCCCTAGCAGGGCCTCCTCCTGAAGGTGCCTATGTGGGCGTGTCCCACCACCAAAATGATTTTATTTAAAATTAAATGTCATCTGTAACTTTATGCCATTTGGAAATTATTTCATCTTCCACTTGCTTAACTGTTCATATGAACTAACATTTTGACCATGGGTGCCTAAATATTTACATTAAAGCACCACAACTGCGACAGGGCGTAATCTTTTGACATCCTTAAATGCAGCACAATACTCACCTTTACAGCTTACTGAATAAATTTGAGAACTCACGCCACTAATCTGCAGTGGAAGAAAAAAAACCTTATAAATCATGAAACCTGCCAAAATCCAAATACATGTCTGCAATGTACGTTTATATGTAGTCAAATAATTCACCTCAGCTGCTTTAGTCTACTTCCTCTCCACAAAATAAAAGAAAATACTTGGCTCATCCTTTACATGTCCATTACATTTTACAGGGCAAAGCTAGCGCAGTGGGCTACTTCTATTTCCTTCACTTTCTCATGCAGCTCATCTTGGTGCGCACAACCTCTCTACAGGAGTGCAGGTGTGCTGCTAGAGTGGAACAGCTCGCCTATTAGCTCTTAAGTTGCATAATTAATTTCACATTAAGGCAAATGCATCAGTGGCAGCTGTTGTTGCGGCCCCCATAACGGGTATTAGTGGTGTAGAAACTATCCGCGTTGCAACTGCTGTGTTTACACGGTCACAGAAAGCTGGCAGCTAACAAATTAGCAAACAACAACTCTGCTAGCCAGCAAGCTAGCCGCTGGTCTAACTACACCTTATACTGACAGACGACGTGCTTTGCCTTCATAGTTAGGGATTCCATGCCTTTTACCATCTCAGTAAACTACGAGCCATAGTGGTCAAGCAAAGCCAAGTTGATTCAACTAAGCTGAGTTTGATATACTGCATGGATGATCTTTCACCAACCTCTCTCTTCCACCACACTTTCCACAGCCATACACGTGACCTTGTGGTTGTTAGTTCAAATTCCTCATGTCGTTATGTGTCCAACATCCAATGGCATGTCACATTGTTTTCATGACCACGCCCTCTCACCCCAGGTGCAGAGGCCTATTTCTGTTCAGGAATGTTGTGAATACTTTGAGAATTATTAATTGCAATTCCTAACTCTACATTTATTATTTTAAATATATAATTAGCACAGCGTGGCCGTGCAATGTTTTACATGTTTTTTTTAGTTTTTATTCCTATTAATTATATTTTCACTTTTTACCTCTGAATTATTGAAACAGAGCTAGATGACATTTTAAGCAAAATTCTAATTCAAATACTCCTTTAATTATTAATTGTTCTCATTAATTTTTAGATAATTTTATATATTTTTCCATAGTTTTGCATTTGAATTTAACAGTTCAATCTTTCAAATAACGGACAAATATTTGTGAAAGTATGATACTGTGGCGAGCTCAGACAAGGAGGAGACGGAGGTATCGTTTGGACTTGCTTCCCGTGAGCTAGCCAGGGAGCACAGCCGTTTATTAACATTTGCAGAAGAACACTGCCGCTAGCTAACTGCTCAGCGCGGCAACAACAACAACACACAGGGCGCCCTCTGACCCCGGAAGGACACACCGTCACAGCGAGAGGGCATCACCCGTCACCATGGCAACATACACAAAACATAACTGTACAAACAGAACCCCGAACAGCCCTGACCCGCTACATAGCCCCCACCTAAGGGGTCAGTCGTCCCCGACGACCCCATTACCCCACACAAAGTCCTGCAAATGTCCAGGTGCCTTCTTTTGGCGCACCGGCCGGTCACGACCGGCGGGGGAAAAGTCACTCGGGTCAGAACATGGCGTGCCACCATCACCCCTTGCCCCGGCGTCTGCCAGAGCGAGCGGTCAGTACAGTGAGAGCCTGTCCCGGTGCAACACCACCATGCGGCATGCGGATACGGTACACCACGTCTGTTAGCTGCTCCACGACCTCCGCCAGCCCTTGCCAGTGACTGCAGAGTTTGGGGGACACTCCTCTCTTGCGAACCGGGCAGTACACCCAAACCTTGTCACCAGGCATGAAAACCCCCCCTCGGCACCTGGTGTCGTAGGCTTTTTTCTGTCGTAATCCGGCGCTGGCCTGGGCCTGGCGGGTGTAGTCATGAACCACCTGCAGCCGCTCCCTCAGCCTCCTGTAGTAGTCCATCTCTGGCCCACCATCAATCTCCGGCTCGGGGGGGGGGACCCGAACACCAGATCCACAGGCGTCCGGAGCTCCCGTCCAAACATCAGAGCGGCAGGTGTGCACTGGCTGGACTCCTGCACCGCAGTCCGATACGACCAAAGGACCAGAGGCAGATGTCGGTCCCAATCCCGCTGGTGGCGGCTGGTGAGAATGGCGAGCTGGGTGGCCAGCGTGCGGTTGAAGCACTCAACCAAGCCATCACTTTGTGGGTGGAGTGGTGTGGTTCTCGTCTTCTCCACCCCCAGTCGCCGGCAGATCTCACCGAAGACCTTCGATTCGAAGTTACGCCCCTGGTCACTGTGGAGCTCAGCCAGGACCCCAAAACGGGTGAACATCTCCTCCACCAGCTTCTCGGCCGTCGTCGTTGCGCTCTGGTCCGGCACCGCGTAGGCCTCTGGCCACTTCGTGAAATAGTCCATAGCCACCAACACATACCGGTTCCCTGACTCTGTGACGGGGAAAGGCCCTAGGACGTCCACTCCCACTCTTTCCATTGGGGCCCCCACCAGGTACTGCTGAAGGGGGGCAGTGGAGCGTTGAGTTGGGCCCTTCTGTGCCGTGCAGGTGTCACAGCAGTGCACATGAAGTTCCACATCCCGTCGACAGCCAGGCCAGTAGAACCGTCCCCTGAGGCGGTGGAGAGTTGTGGCGTTCCCATAGTGTCCTGCCCCCACCGAGCCGTGGACCAGCTCAAGCACCTGCGACCGCAGCGACCGAGGCACCAACAGCTGCAGGAGATCTCTGCCCTGACCGGCGGCCCACCATCTCTGGTACAGGAGGCCGTCGTGGGTCTCCAGATTGTTGTGCTGGGAGTAGTAGGTCTTCACCTCGGGCTCCTGTCCCGACACCCCTGTCCAGGCGGGGCGTTGCGCTGCCTCCAGCCAGGCCCCCACCTGAACCAATGTCGCGTCAGCCTCCTGCTTCCCGCTTCAGCTGCTGCGCTGTCAATGGGAGCCACCCCCCTCCGCCGGCTGTGGCCTGAGCAGTAGCCACCCCCAGCACCTCCTGGGCCCGCTCCTCCTGTCGCAGGCAGTAGCGGCACTCGACGGCTACGCAGGGCCGTCTGGAGAGGGCATCAGCGTTGCCATGCTGTCGACCTGCCCGATGCTGGATCTCGAAGTCATAGCCCTGAAGGACCTCCAGCCAGCGGGCCACCTGCCCTTCTGGGTGTTTGAAGTTCAGGAGCCAAGTCAGAGATGCATGGTCAGTGCGCAGGAGGAACCGGCAGCCGTGCAGATATGGCTGGAAGTGCCACACCGCTAGCACTACGGCCAGCAGCTCCCGTCGGGTCACGCAGTAGTTCCTCTCAGCTCGCCCCAAGGCACGACTGAAGTACGCCACCACCCGTTCTCCAGCCTCGTCCTGCTGGGAAAGGACCGCCCCGACTCCTACATTGCTAGCATCAGTGTCAACAATGAAAGGTTGCCGGGCGTCGGGGTAGGCCAGGACTGGGGCTCTGGTGATAATAATAATAATAATGGATTGGATTTATATAGCGCTTTTCTAGGCACCCAAAGCGCTTTACAATGCCACTATTCATTCACTCTCACATTCATACACTGGTGGAGGCAGCTACAGTTGTAGCCACAGCTGCCCTGGGGCAGACTGACAGAAGCGAGGCTGTCATATCGCGCCATCGGCCCCTCTGGCCATCACCAGTAGGCAAGTAGGGTAAAGTGTCTTGCCCAAGGCCACAACAACCAGGACAGAGAGCCCGGGGATCGAACCGGCGACCTTCCGGTTACAGATGCGATTCCCAACCCCCTGAGCCACGGTCGCCCATGGTGAGGGCCTCCTTCAGCTGTGCAAAAGCCGCAGCACAGGCCTCCCCCCAGCCAAACAACTGTCCCTTGTCAGTCAGGCGGTGGAGGGGGCTGGCCATCGTCGCGAACCCCTTGATGAACCGACGATAGTAGGAGGCTAGGCCCAGGAAGCTCCGCAGTTCTTGGACGTTCGATGGAGTCGGCCAGTCCCGGACTGCAGCCACTTTTGCGGGGTCAGTGGCGACACCTCGAGCGCTGATCACATGGCCCAAGAACATGGTCTCTCTCACCAACAGCCGGCATTTCGCGGGGTTGAGCCGCAGCCCAGCTCGTCGGATGGCACTCAAGACCTCGCTCAGGTGAGACAGTGCACTGTCGAAGTCGCCACCGTGCACCAACAGGTCATCCAGGTACACAACGCAGCGGCTACGAGGGATATCCACGAGCACCCTCTCCATCAGCCTCTCAAACGTCCCTGGTGCAATGCAGAGCCCAAATGGCATGACCCTGAACTGCCACAGCCCCTGTCCAATGGTGAATGCAGTCTTAGGCCTTGCGTCGGGGGCTAGCTCCACCTGCCAGTAACCGCTGCGTAGGTCGAGGGAGCTGAACCAACTGGAGCCGGTAACGTAATCTAGGGCCTCGTCGATCCGCGGCAGCGGGTATGAGTCCTTCTTGGTGACTGCATTGAGACGGCGAAAGTCCACGCAGAACCTCGGGCTGCCATCCTTCTTCCCCACCAGAACCACGAGTGCCGCCCATGGGCTATTGGATGGCTCGATCACCCCAGCCGCAGCCATCTCACGGATCTTCTCTTCCGCTACCTGCCGTTTCGAGAGGGGCAGCCGGTGTGGGCATAGACGGATGGGCTGAGCCGAGCCGGTGTCGATGGTGTGCTGGACCAGACTCGTCTGCCTGCAGTCTTTGTCACTGGCGGCAAAGATGTCCACATTCTCGTCCAGGAGGCACCTCAACCGCTGGCGCTGGTCGACGTTGAGACCTACGCTGCTGCGCTGCCAAAGGTCATCAACAGCCTCGATGGTCTTGGTCGAAGGAGGTTTGTCAGGCTGAGAGGCTGAGGCTGAAGCGAGTGGAGATGACCCGGAGCCACCGGCATCCGAAATCTGCTGAGTGGCAGCTGCCCGACGCCTGTCTCGTCTGGTCCCCGCTCACTGCTTTTGGCCGCGCTGGAGGGCAAAAGTCTCTGCGCCAAGAGTGATAGCCAGCTTCGCGGTGTCGACGCAGGCCCCCCAGCGGCTCAGCAGATCCAGGCCAATGATGCACTGGTCTTGAATGTCGGCGAGCCAGAAGTCGTGCACCAGCTCTAGATCCTTCACTCAGATCCGCAACGGTTTCTTCCCCGCACAACAGTTTTCTCCCCCGTCACTGTCATCAGCTGGGTGTCTGTGGGCAACCAACCCTTCACCAGTGGCCCAGATGTTTCAGGGAGCACGCCAGGTCGTATCAGGGAAATGGTAGACCTAAATGCTAGAGGGTTGCAGCTGGGACATCTCGGCGACCTCCCCCTCCCCGTCGCAGTCTGCGGCTCTGATTTGGGGGTAGTTTGGGGGGGGGGCACCTGCTGGTTAGGTCGCGAGGTGAGCACCGGCTCGGCCCTTTCAGCCTCAAGGAGCGCCTCACGGAGGGTCTGAGGCATGGCCAGGCGGACGTGTTGGCGTAGTCGCTCTGGGAAAAGTCCTCGCAGAAAAGCATGCAGGCTAAGCTCCTCACGGGCTGCTGCTGGAAACTCCGGGTAGCCACGGCGAGCATAAAGCAACACGTCTGCTGCAAAGGTGCCCAGGCTCTCCCCCGGTCGACGGCTCCGGTTGGTTAGCTGCTCTCTGCTCTGATCAGTGCAGTGCCGCTGTCCGAATCGCCTCTCGGGTGCCGCGGTGAGGGCCTGGAGCTCATGCAGCTCTGCCGGGGCTAGGTCAAGGAGAATCTGCAGTGCATCTCCCTCTAATGCTAGCGCTAGGTGTGTAGCAGTCTCCTCTTCGCTCCAGCCACTATGTCTGGCGGCTAGCCGCACTTGTGAGAGGTAGGGCTCTAACGGGGTTAGCCCGTTGTATTTCGGTACCTTAACTGGCATGGTAGGCATAACTGCTCGCGGTTGGGGGCTCGGCGTGTGGGTCGACAGAGGTAGCCCATGAAGCATTGCCCTAGCATCTGTCGCGACGGGCCGCCGCCGCGGTGCGCTCGCGCCATCGGGACCCGTCGGGGACTTACATGGCCGCTCACATCCTCTCTCTTCCATCGCCAGTTTCCCAAGCGGGGAATGTTCTCCTCGACGGCTTGCTCCAGCCTCTGAATGTCTCTCTCCTTTGGAGGCGTGGGTTCGAATCCCACTTCCGACACCAATGTGGCGAACTCAGACAAGGAGGAGACGGAGGTATCGTTTGGACTTGCTTCCCATGAGCTAGCCAGGGAGCACAGCCGTTTATTAACATTTGCAGAAGAATACAGTGGGGCAAAAAAGTATTTAGTCAGCCACCGATTGTGCAAGTTCCCCCACTTAAAATGATGACAGAGGTCAGTAATTTGCACCAGAGGTACACTTCAACTGTGAGAGACAGAATGTGAAAAAAAAATCCATGAATTCACATGGTAGGATTTGTAAAGAATTTATTCGTAAATCAGGGTGGAAAATAAGTATTTGGTCACCTCAAACATGGAAAATCTCTGGCTCTCACAGACCTGTAACGTCTTCTGTAAGACGCTTTTCTGTCCCCCACTCGTTACCTGTATGAATGGCACCTGTTTGAACTCATCATCTCTTATAAAACAACCTGTCCACAGCCTCAAACAGTCAGACTCCAAACTCCGCCATGGCCAAGACCAAAGAGCGTTTCGAAGGACACCAGGAAAAGTATTGTAGACCTGCACCAGACTGGGAAGAGTGAATCTACATAGGCAAGCAGCTTGGTGTGAAAAAATCAACTGTGGGAGCAATCATCAGAAAATGGAAGACATACAAGACCACTGATAATCTCCCACGATCTGGGGCTCCACGCAAGATCTCATCCCGTGGGGTCAAAATGATCATGAGAACGGTGAGCAAAGATCCCAGAACCACACGGGGGGACCTGGTGAATGACCTGCAGAGAGCTGGGACCAAAGTAACAAAGGTCACCATCAGTAACACACTACAACGGCAGGGAATCAAATCCCGCAGTGCCAGACGTGTTCCGCTGCTGAAGCCAGTGCATGTCCAGGCCCGTCTGAAGTTTGCCAGAGAGCACATGGATGATACAGCAGAGGATTGGGAGAATGTCATGTGGTCAGATGAAACCAAAGTAGAACTTTTTGGTATAAACTCAACTCGTCGTGTTTGGAGGAAGAAGAATACTGAGTTGCATCCCAAGAACACCATACCTACTGTGAAGCACGGGGGTGGAAACATCATGCTATGGGGCTGTTTTTTCTGCCAAGGGGACAGGACGACTGATCCGTGTTAAGGACAGAATGAATGGGGCCATGTATCGTGAGATTTTGAGCCAAAACCTCCTTCCATCAGTGAGAACTTTGAAGATGAAACGAGGCTGGGTCTTCCAACATGACATTGATCCAAAACACACCGCCCGGGCAACAAAGGAGTGGCTCCGTAAGAAGCATTTGAAAGTCCTGGAGTGGCCTAGCCAGTCTCCAGACCTCAACCCCATAGAAAATCTGTGGCGGGAGTTGAAAGTCTGTGTTGCTCGGCGACAGCCCCAAAACAATCACTGCTCTCGAGAAGATCTGCATGGAGGAATGGGCCAAAATACCAGCTGCTGTGTGTGCAAACCTGGTAAAGACCTATAGTAAACGTTTGACCTCTGTTATTGCCAACAAAGGTTATGGTTGACAAAGTATTGAGTTGTATTTTGTTATTGGACCAAATACTTATTTTCCACCCTGATTTACGAATAAATTCTTTCAAATCCTACCATGTGAATTCATGGATTTTTTTTTCACATTCTGTCTCTCACAGTTGAAGTGTACCTCTGGTGCAAATTACTGACCTCTGTCATCATTTTAGGTGGGGGAACTTGCACAATCGGTGGCTGACTAAATACTTTTTTGCCCCACTGTACTGCCGCTAGCTAACTGCTCAGCGCGGCAACAACAACAACAACACACAGGGCGCCCTCTGACCCCGGAAGGACACACCGTCGCAGCGAGAGGGCGTCACCCGTCACCATGGCAACATACACAAAACATAACTGTACAAACAGAACCCCGAACAGCCCTGACCCGCTACAATACATTTGTGAATGCATTTTAACAATCTAAATATGCATATACAGAAAAATATATTTAAAAAACAAGAAAATTATGTCTTATTACATTTACAGTGATTTTATGTTATTTTACATTTGACATGTAAAATCACAGTCTATTTATGTAAATTTAATGATATTGCAGAAAAACAGTAGAAAACTGTAAAATACACAGTAAAATACTTTGATATTACACACTTTTTTTTACAGTGTAGATATTAGATTTTTCAGATTTAGTTTTGGAAGTTTTTAAATTTAGACTATAGATGGTTACAGGACAAAATAAGCCACCATGGCTAGCGCTAAACTGGATGCAAACCTGATCTAGTCTGAATAAATCCATGCAAGTGAACTCAGACACAATTTGCTTTTCCAGAGCCTACGATTTCTTCAGGCGAATCCAGTTCCGGGTTTGTCACGGCCCCTCTGTCCTCCCTGACTGACTTCACCAGGGTTTATTTTTGTTTGCCTGCTGTTTATTTCCATGAGCAAGACCCATTCTGGGTTTCCACCTCTGAAGTTACAGACCTGTGTTAATCAACGCACCTGCCTGCAATGATTTCATCTGTACCCACTACTTGAGGTAGAGCCTGTCTGGCATGCTTTGCTGGAACATTGAACTTAAGTTAGTAAAGCCCCGGCTCCTTCGTTTAAAAATATAGAACTTGTTTCTTCTCCCTGTATTGACTTGTTTCAGAAATAAAGCCGCATTTTCTGTTAGAGTCTGCGTTTAGGTCCAATCCTGCCTGCCACACAGAGTTGATGACAGTTTCTTGCTTTGTACAGATCTTCCCTGGGTTCCCCTCCCTGGAGTATTTCATGAGCCTGCCAGAGCTGAGTAAGTGTTTTTGGATATTTGGACCCCCTTCTCCCTGGAGCCCTGCCACTACTGTGTATATATATATCACGTTGGTGTTCACTGTAAAAAAATGCACTTGGCTTGACCTCCCAGAATCCTGCTCTCAGAGTCCTCTCAGCAAGGTGTTCGTGACAGAGCGTTCCAGCCAGAAATGGACTCAGTGGATTCAGACCCAAGACAACCTGCACTCACCGCTCAGTAAGCGCAACTCAGCTGATATGAGCAGATGCTCTACCATGTGACCAGCGAGCTCAGCCATGACCCAACCGTTGGCCGAAATAAAGAGGTATGTTAAGGCCTCTATCTGTAACCCACCACCCCCTTAGCTTCCAATGTCTCTGCTGTCTGTGCAAAATTTATACCCCTCGAATGTCAGAGCTCTCGGAGTGGCTGTTACCAACACCCTATTTTTCACGGGTGAGTTGGAGAAGAGTGGTGGCTTTCTCACAAAATCTGCTTTAGCATTAAGACAGAATCGAAGATCATATAAATCTGGCAGTTCAAGGATAACCTGTATACAACTGATGCATGACTGCACCCTTAAGTGGCTCATGCAGTAACAAAGGCTAACCCTGAACTCTTCTGACCATTTCCCATCCATATTCAAAAGTTTTTGTCAAAGACTTTAATACTGATGCTGCTGCACACTGCCTTTTCTCATTAAAAGAAGGGAGGCAGAGTATGTGGTGTTATCGTAAGAAAATGGAAAGTAATTTGTTAGACTGCAGGTGAAGGCCCCAGACAATAATATCCAATTGGAGGGAAAGTGCGGGAGTGAGGGGCATCGTGTGAGATGGTGTGTTCTTGTTTATATTGCAGCTAAAAGAGGAATAAAAAAAGCAATATGAGTGGATTGAGTCTCAAGCCTGTTTCCTGGTAGAAAACGCAACATGGTGTCGGCAGTCTGTCATGAGGTCTGCCAGTCTGCCCCAAAAGAAGGGTAAGAGGACGCAAAAAGTAGGAAAAAAGAAAAGAATAACGTTCGTCAGGGAGATGACCACGTGGGGAAGAAGGATGTGCACGATCTAGTTTACGCGAACAAGAGTTTCTGCAAAACGCCAAGATGTAAATACCTGTCAGGCTTGGTGGTCTTTGTTTTTTGCCCGCTTTAACTTCTCCATTTCTTATCGTCTAGGCTCCAAGAATGTTAAACCTGATGCTCTCTTCTGGCAGACTCTGATGAAGAGTACACAAAGTTACCACCTATATTTCTGACCAGGTGTAAAATCAGAGTGGTGACATGGGTGGCGCAGGACGGCATTGATCATGCTCTCCAAACGGAACAGGACCTTGCTAAAGGTCCAGCTAACTGCCTGGCAGCCAAGGACATCCCACTTCGTTCAACCTCCCGCAACTTGTTGCCACTCTACATCAGCCCTTTTAAGGTGGACAAAATCATCAGTCCAACAGCTCTCAAGTTCTCTCTTTCTCCTACTTTGCGGATCCAGCCTTTGTCCCATGTTCCCAGGTGAAACCAGTGCTGTCGAGTCCTCTGTGCCATTCGTCCGACCCTCTACCTCCAGTCCAGCTCATTGACAGATGATTGGCCTTCTCGGTCTGGCGTATCCTGGATGTATGGCAGCAGGGTAGTGGGCAGCAGTTCTTGGTAGACTGGGAGAGGTACGGGCTGGAGGAACGTTCATGGGTGTCTCTATCACTAATACTTGACCCTTCTTTGATCACTGATTTTTTCAGGTCACATCGCAGGTTGGAGGCTGATCGACCGCCAGGAGGCCTCCCTTGAGGGGGGGTATACTGTCATGGTCCGTGTGAGTATTTTTTTTTCCATAGAGCCAGTGGTTCAACCTCTGGGTGGAGTCTCCGCATTCTAGCGTGTAGTCTACAACTGTTGGCAATTAAGCCACCAGTACTTAAGACTAGCACTCACAACTACTCTTTGCCAGATCTTCAGCTAACCTCCGTTAGTGTAGGCTGCCACAGATCTCTGCTCACCTTGTGCTCTCTCAGCTTACTGTAATCCACCCGGTCACCACGCTCAAAAGTAACAATAACAACAAGCTTCTCGATCACAACGGATCTCACCGGAATCCCTTGGATCATCTCTGTCTGGATCTCAAAAGTTGATTCTGTTCATCTGGAAGTAGCATTTTCAGTGGGAGAAACGTTTCGTCACTCATCCAAGTGACTTTTTTCAGTCTCAGCTGACTGCAGGGTTTCCCAATCTTATAACAGTACATTTGCATAATGACTGAAACTAGCACCACTGAAGGAACAATGGGCTGGGAGTTCAGTTCCTTCATCATGATTAAAATTCTTATGACCATTGATCAACAGCCACTGATCAAAGGCTACTGATCAATGGCCATGAGTACCTTTCACAGAGAGTTGGGGAATGGCTGCAATCACAGCATTGTAACATGCTGACAGATGTGCCCTTATGTGTATTGTTTGTGTATTTATACACAAGCACTCATATATATTCAAATAATTTAAAAAAAATGTTCATTTACCTGTTACTACCACACACCAAATCCGGTCGTTGGTACTTCCTGGCTTGTGTAGCCACTAGGTAACAAAAGCACACTGCGCCCTAGCATCCTGGAGCACTTCTGTTGTCTTTTGTACGTGTTTTGAGCTTTTACGTGCTTCTGAGTTTTTACGTGTTTTAGAGTTTTTACGTGTTTTGGAGTTTTTACGTGTTTTGTCTCTAGGGGCCACCATGAATATACTTTTATTTATTCACTCCACATAAAATGTAATAAATAAATCATATAATAGAAAAACCAACTATTCACATTTCAACTTTTAACTATTTAAATTTTCAGCTTTTTCCTTTTAAAACAAATTTAAAGTGAAACAACACAAAACACTGCAAACCACAACACAAAAAATATAATTAAATATAAATTAAAATATGAAAACAAAAAGAACATGCATATTCTCTGTCATATGGGCTTGCATGAATAAACTTTCTGAATCCCTTATCATCTGCAACTGAAAATAGTTGTGGATGATTACTATACCTTTCTAATGTGACGTTGTTGTCCCTGGCTCTCTTTCTCTGTCTCTCCCTCCCGCTCTGTTCCTGTGCTACTGCCAGTGTAACTACCGCCCCTCCCCCCTCTGCCCAGTGCAAAGCACAAGGCTCGCAAGCGGAGTGAAGTGGAAAAAAGTGCGAGAGGGTGAGAGAGAAAAAAAAAACACGGCTCACGATAAGGAGCCGGCTCGCGTCGTTCACATCAAAGATCCGGCTCTAAGAGCCATTTAGTTCGCGACCGACACATCACTAGTTCCAATATACTCCTGACTCGTACGGGATCACTACAGGTTTTTGCTTAGTTAGCGGTTGTCCTTCTCTCCTGGATCGGCTGGGGCTTTCTTTTGGCGCCTTCCCAGCTTTGACAGAAGTCCAGCTAATATACACCGTTCCCTTCGGGATGAATAAAGTACGATCAATCAATCAATCAATCAATCAAAAGTTGACTTTAATCTTACACAGAATGTGATGATTTTATGGATAATTAAAGTCAGTAATATAGCCACAAACAGAACAACCTGAAATGTATACAGACTTTGAATGCTGCCTGGTTTTCAGTCCCGAATATCACAGTACAAGCAGGATTAATTGCACTGTTAATGTAAGCTTGTTTATTTTGCTGCCTCTGTTCGGTGGTGTTGAGCAAAACAGACTTTACGTTTATTTTAACGAGCTAACGGTTCACTCTTTAAGCTAAAAGTGGCATGATCCTTATGTCTACCCGAGTCAGTAAGGCTACAAGTGTGTTTGTGATTTTGCTCCTGCTCTCTCCCTCCCTGTCTTCTCAGTGCCTGGGCGGAGCTCATTTCGGGCTCCCGTCTTTGGCCAACACTTTTGGCCCACGCACCTGGCAGTAATCACACACCTGAGGCTCATTACCTGGGCGGTCTATTGGCCACTATTTAAGATGTTGCCTCAGTGTGTCTTGTCGCTGGACCATTGTATTGACCCACGTTAGTGTAACCCCAGCTTTAGTAGATCTCTTGGGACCAGTCGGCTCAGGACGTTTCTCCACTTCAAAGAGCAGTTTGCTTCGGCACCCATCCTTTGCCAGCCAGACCGGAATCAGCCCTTTGTGGTGGAGGCAGACGCATCTGATTCTGGGATTGGAGTAGTATTATCCCAAAGTAAGGGTGATAAGCTCCACCCATGCACCCATCTCTCTCTGGCAAAGCGCAACTACGAAATTGGCGATCGGGAGATGCTGGCAATAAAACTGGCCCTAGAGAAGTGGAGACACTGGCTGGAAGGCACTATTCAACCGTTCATCGTCTGGACAGACCAAAAAACCTTGGAGTACCTCCACTCAGCGAGCAGCTCAACTCTTGGCAGGCCAGGTGGGCCTGCCAAGAGTTCACTCGCTTTAATTTTTCAATCACCTACAGACCTGGGACCTGTAACGTGAAACCAGATGCACTCTCCTGACAATATTGGACCCCCGTCCTGTCCTTCCCACCTCCTGCTCTATAGGAGTCGTGACCTGGGAAATAGAATCCCTGATTCACGAAACCAGGAGACGGAATCTGACCCTGGAACGAGCCCTCCAGAACAACTGTTTGTGCCCTTTTCTGTTTGCTTGCAGATGCTGCAATGCTGCACAGCTCAGTTTACCTGTCACCAGGGAGTTCATTGCATGTAGTTCCTCCAGCGCTACTTTTGGTGGCCCACGTTGGCCAAAAGCGTTCGGGAATACGTCACCCGCATGCTCAACGTGTGTCCAAAACATACTGCCTAGCCAACCACCCCTCTGGATTGCTTCAACCACTACCTACGCCTGGCCAGCCCTGGTCTCACAAAGGGCTGGTCCGGACCGGTTTCACCTGGGAAACATATAACACATTATGAATCCTCATGTTGCGAGCAAGGGCCAAACGAACAGTCACCGGGTTCAGCACAGCCTGGATTGAAAAGGGCCCAATGAAGCACGGGGCCAACTTCTTGGATTCGGTTCGTAAAGGAATATACCTGGAAGAGAGCCACACCTGCTGTCCAACACGATAGGCAGGGCGCGGCGACGATCGGCCAGCCTCTTATTCTGTTCCGCCCTCTTCAACAGAGCCACCCTGGTGGCACGCCACGCCCGCCTGCGCGCCTCATATGACGCTGAACGAAGGGGACGGCCAGCTCACCTTCAGTGATGGTAAGTAGCGGTGGCTGGTACCCCCAGCGACGCTTCAAACGGAGACACACCAGTGGCTGCCGACGTGCTGGAATTGTGAGCGTACTCAATCCAAGCCAATTGGTCACTCCAGGTGGATTGGTTCGAGGAAACCACACAGCGTAAACATGGTTTCCAGCTCCTGGTTCGCCCTCTCCGCCTGACCATTTGTCTGAGGATGAAAACCTGAAGATAAACTCACTTGGGCCCCCAGTTTAGAACAAAACCGCCCTCCACACCTGTGAAGTAAACTGGGGACCCCGATCTGAAACAATGTCCTGTGGAATTCCATGTAATCGAAAAACATGCTGGGTAAGGAGCCGAGCAGTTTCCAAGGCAGTCGGGAGCTTGGTCAATGCCACAAAGTGCGCTGCCTTGGAAAAACGATCTATAATGGTGAGTATGGTCATGTTACCTGACGATGACGGTAGACCAGTGATAAAATCCATAGCGATATGCGACCAGGGGTGCTTGGGGACCGGCAGAGGTCGCAAGAGACCAGCCTGGGGGGCACTGGGAGTCTTATTCCTAGCACAGGTAGGGCAGGCAGCAACGTAGTCCCGAACATCCCTGAGGAGAGAGGGCCACCAAAACAGACGTTGCAAAAAACTAATGGTGCGGTTCTTACCAGGGTGGCAGGAGAACTTCGCTGTATGGGCCCAGTGTATAACTCTGCTCCGGACCGTTGTGGGGACTGTCACAACCCGGCTCATAGGAAGTGACAAACAAATGGGAGACCACACACAGGCTTTTAAAGGCTGTAAGACACATATTTAATGAAAATAAGGTAAAGCAACTTAAAGACAATTAAAGGACATAACAGCCATAACTGAAACTTCCAAATGAACAAAATGGGTGCCAGACGGAGAGAGACAGAGCCAAAGCCAGCCCCGCTGGTTCAGTCAAGGTGTCTTTATATACACTGGGACTGGCCTCTCAGGTGTGCTGCATCACTAATTGGGTCAGCTCCACCTACCTGCAAGAAACAGGTAAAAGAAAAAACAAAACACAAGGCCAGCCCACTGGCCGTCACAGGACGAACAGCAGGCCATCAGGGCCCGTCCCTGGGTCAGGCTCCTGTTGCTGGGCCTCTTTGACTATCTTCTCGATCTCCCATGTGATAGCTCCCACGATGCATGTGGCGGGCAGAATGGGTTTCTGCTTCTCTCTGTCGTCCGTGTGTGGTGCAAATTGCGTGACAGAGCATCGGGTTTCGTGTTGCGTGATCCTGGTCTGTAGGTTATGGTGATATTGAAACGTGTAAAGAACAGGGCCCACCTGGCTTGACGAGCGTTGAGACGCTTAGCTGCCTGGATATACGCCAAGTTCTTATGGTCTGTCCAAATCACAACGGGGTGTTCACTGCCCTCCAACCAGTGTCTCCATTCCTCCAGGGCCAGTTTGATGGCGAGGAGCTCCCGATCGCCCACGTCGTAATTCTGTTCCGCTTGAGTCAGCCTCCGAGAGAAGAAGGCACATGGATGCTGCTTGCCCCCCACCCACCTTGGAGAGGACGGCCCCCACCCCCGAGTCTGATGCGTCCACCTCCACTACGAATGGTCGGGTGAAGTCAGCCTGGATCAAAATGGGAGCAGAGGAAAACAGTAGTTTCAAATGAGCAAACGCCTGCTGTGCTGAACTAGACCATAGAAAGGGCTGTTTGGGAGAGGTGAGTTGTGTGAGAGGAGAAACCACCTTACTAAAGTTCCTGATAAATCTCCTGTAAAAGTCGGCGAATCCGATAAACCTTTGCAGTTCTCGACGCGTCTTGGGCTCGGGCCACTCAACCACTGCCCTCACTTTAGCAGGATCGGCTCGCAGCTGCCCCTCCTCCAAAATAAACCCCAAAAACGGCACAGACTGAACATGAAACGGACATTTCTCACCCTTGACAAAAAGCTGATTGGATGTGGATGGGCGAATTAGACCGGCTGCGAGGGAGTCTGTGATGTAGCGCTCCATTGTCTCTCTTTCGGGTTTTGAGATGCTGTAAAGCCAGCTGGTGGGTCAGAGGCGGAGCCAGACATTTGAAACACCCAGGGCTTAGCCCAAAAGGGTAGTATGCATGTGGGATTTTTTTTTCTTTTGGGGGGTAGAAATGACTGAAAGATTAATTGGCTCTGTTTTGAGTTTTGTTCAAAAAAGAATGACTTCATATAGGGAAAAATATATATCACATGTGCAGGACACCTTAAACTATAGTTTTTTTAATTAAGCAGCAAGGCAGAACAAGGTCAGGGCTGTATCAAGACACGAGGACTAAACCCCAATTCAACCAGACCCAGAACTGATCCAGAATTAAAACAGGACAACAGCAGTTCAAAATCAGGACTACTGAGGACTTAACCAAGACAGAACCAGAATCAGAACTAGCACTAAAAATCATCATAGACCTGCACTACACTTATTTTTTAATTCTACCAAAGTCCACTATTTGATTGAGAAAAGTTTATATAATTAGTTAGCCTTGTTGTGCAAACAAGCCTGCATAACTTAATAATACAGATTTTGAAAAATAACAAACCTAAAAAGAAACACTAGGTACGAGATACATGAGGACCTATGATACGGTGATACTTTTGGTAAACGACCATTTGACTAACATGTGTGTCTCACCTGCTCTGTTCATCTCTGTTCTGTCCTCATTCTCCATCTCCCTCTCTGTTCCTCTCTCTCCCTCTCTGTTCCTCTCTCTCCCTCTTTGTGCTGACAATCATCAAATATACAGATATTTACAAACTCTTCAGATCAAAACACTTTTTTAATTGTAACATCAAATCAGACTAAATGTTTATTTTTTTTTAGATTGATAAATATAAAAAAACATATTTGTTAACTTTAAGAGTAAAGAGAGAAACTATCTGTATTTCTTAATTGTAAATGGCACCAAATTGTATTCAAACTGAGCCAACACTTATGGAGCTCCACAGTTCTTTTCCTGGTGTTTTGGTTGACATCTCTTGATTTTCCCATGTCACAGAAAAACAGGCTCTGTGTTTTGCCTTATATGCATCCACAGCTGTGCCACCAATTTACTCACATGGACTCTACTAACCAATCAGAAGCTTCTTCAGCTCAGAATGGAATCGTCTGGAGTTTCTTATTAATTAACAATAAACTTAGTGTTATGTACTCCTAAATTTGATGATGAAAGTGATAATAAATAGACAGATCTCTCTCTCTCTATTCTGACATTTAACTCATTCAAAAGATATTTCAATATTTATCTAAAACAAAATTTACTCTAAATTGATGTTGTACAGTAAAATGTTTTATATTTTCTCCCTAAAGTGTATGTAAATATCTGGTTACAAATGTGAATATCCTGCTGTGTACTCAAATCCCTCTTGTTTTGCATAGAAATATACTGAACAACATACAAAGCATAATATATAAAATAACATTTACCTGAGTTTTTTCTTTGAAAGAACCCTCTAATGTCCATCTTATATTTCAGTACATAACTGAAACCGATTTAGTCGAGGAGGGTAAGAACTGAAAATATGAAATAAACACACGTAAGCTAAGACTCTCTAAAAAATAGCATTTGTTCGGTTTTTCATTTCGCCATTTGTTGATTCACTTGAAGAGCAAGTAACGTAATTGGTCAAGTGATCAGTTTGACATCAATCTTTCGTGATACACCGCCATATTCACATTATTTGTACGGTACGAATGATTTGCTTTGGTACCTGGTCAAACTTAAGCTCTCCTTAGTAGGCTGGCTCCGTTTCTCCAATGCCCCGCCCTCTCGCTTAGTGCCTGAGCTCGGATCATACCAATATCAGGGGGGATTCACGCACAGTCGTAAATTCCCACAGTGTGCACTATGTGCTTCGAAATTGTGTGTACTTTTTGTTTTATACAGTTGTCAGCCAGGCATCTAACTATGAAAAATTACACTCCAAAAGACCCCGGGCTTCTGACAAAACAACCCGGGCTTAAGCCCAATAAGCCACCCCCACGCTCCGCCCCTGTGGTGGGTAATGGGGCACCGGGGTCAGATCTATCCCGCAATCATAAGGGCGATGAGGCGGGAGAGACACTGCTAGGTCTTTGCTGAATACTTGAGCCAGATCGTGGTACTCCGGAGGGACGGCTGAGAGATCAGGTGCCTTAACTTGAGCCTCTGGATTAGGGGCACTAAACTGGGCACCGCTGCGCGGTAAACAATGTTCATGGCACCACTCGCTCCAACCTGTCACGCGTCCCTGAGCCCAGTCGATCTGTGCTGTTTGAGCCATGGGAACCCCAAGACCAATGGTGTGCCAGGGGCCTTAAACAGAAACAGGGAAACTCTCTCAACATGGTTACCAGAAAGAACTAAGGTCAGCTCAACAGGGCGATGAGTTATTTCCGCTAACGGGCTGCCATTAAGTGCCGAAACTTGAAGAGGCTCCTGGAGAGGAACTGTGGGGAAGCCCAACTTCCTAGCAAGCAATTCTAGAAAACTTTGTTCGGCTCCAGAGTCCACTAAAGCACAACACAGGTGAGTGCGAGATTGAAAAACCAACTTAGCAGAACAACTCAGATGGAGAGCAGTGTTCATGGTCGCACCCGTCAGTATTCCCACATCTACTGACGGGCTTGGTCGTTTCCCCGAGAGGGGCATGCGTCAGCAAAATGTCCCTTCTTCCCACATGCAAAACACTCACCCGTCTGGCGTCTCTTCCTCCAATCTGTGGAGCTCAATCGTGCTCTGCCTAACTGCATAGGCTGCTCCTCATCCTCCGCTGGCCGCGGATCCATCCCCTTCCACTCAAGGGCCGGTAATCCTGTCCGCCACCCACCGCCTCCCGGTGTCCGCTTGCTGAACTCCCGAAGGTGATCGTCCCCTAATACTAAATTAATTAATGTATTCAAGGTCTTAGGCAATTCTTTGGTAGCCAACTCACTTCGAAATTTGCTCAAGAAATCAGTGTAAGAAATCTGAGGCTGGGAGTTTAGGACCGCTTGTGCCCACTGCAAGGCTCGACCTGTCAACAGCTCTACCATCAAGGTTATTTTGGAACAATCTGTGGCGTAAGCCTGAGGCTGCTGCCTAAAGATGAGGGCGCACTGCGTTAAAAATCCCCTACCCCTATGTTAGTGTTCTCAGAGGTAACATGTCTCACGTTACCATCTTGTATTTCTAAAACCCAGCCTCAGTTTTCGCCCTGTAGACTCTCGGATGGAATCACCATTGATCTAGATATTCACAAATTTCATCACGACATCTTTAACGTGTTACGTTTTTCTTGTTTTTATGTTTTACATAAAAAACTTCAAATTTCTATATTTTAAATAAAAGCACAGTGACATGGAAAGGTATCTTTCTTTAATGATGTTGCTGCAGCGATCTCAAATACTATTTTTTTTTATGGTCAAACTATGTGATTTTCCAAAGTGTGTGTGTGGTGTGTGTGTGTGTGTGTGTGTGTGTGTGTGTGGAGTAAAATGACCTTCTTCTTATGATGTTTGTCACCATGAATCATTCAGGATTAACAACACAAATTGTTTCCATAGCAGAAACAGTCTTATAACTTATAATTCTCAGACATTAATGCTAGTTTTACAAACACAGTCTTCTTCAGGTCTGTTTATGTAGCTTTTATGAAACTGCTTTTCCATAGTAAAAGTAGCAATTTTTCTTGCTCTCCAGTATAAATGCAAGAATTTTCAGGCTTTATTGAAACTGTCACAAATTAACACTCAATGCCAAAAACAGGGTTGATCATGTTTCTATGAACACTGCTTTGTATATCAACAGCTCTGAAACCCCCCTTTATTTTTTTAAAGTAATGCAGGACAGGCTCTCTGTTACTCTCTGTCTCTAAAAATCCCAACAAAACTGGCAATCACCTTGTAGAGGAATTTCTTTCATTTATGTATTGATCACATTGTTTATTGGTAATGCTTTTAGGTCACTGTTTTAGCATGTCTGCCTCATACTCCATTCAAACAGTTAGACAGATGGTGGGGGTCTGGTAAGGAAATTGGGGGGAAGCAGACAACTCCACAGGGAGAGTCTTTTTGTCTTTTCTCCACTGTAAGAGATAGCAGAGAGTGTGAAACTTTCTTTGGAGGAAAGACCAAAGGTGTGAACACAGCTGTGTACTGCCTTTTGTTCCTGTAGGAGGTATTTAACTGAGAGCCATGCTAGGCTCAGTGAGAGACTCACTGTCTGCCCCAGTGATGGCAGTCCCTCACCAAGCTTGGTTTCTGTTCTTTGTCTTGATCAAAGAATGTTAACTACCGCTCATCGCTTGTCTGCAGGCTTTATTAAATGGAAAACTTCCACAACAACCTCTAAACACTGGTGTTAAGAAATATTCTAAAACACTTCTTCAGTAAAGACTCAGAGAAGAGAAACACTCAGAACTTCTTGCTAGCAAGGGCAGCCTCCAGACTGAGAGACTCGCGCTGAGAAACTGCCCCGGTCTTTATTTATACTTCAGTGAGCGTTTGTTCTTTACATTGGAATGTGGAGGTGTACGTGTGTGTGTGGTGTGTGTGTGTGGGGTCAGAGTGTGGCCCCATAAACGACTTCCCTTAACCCTTTAGAGCCGGTCAGAGCGGACACGCTCTGTTTTGCGTAACTATTTTTAAATCCCGGTAGCACTGCAACCACGTAAGCTAGCGCAATAATTTTTTTTGCATATGAAACCGGAGGAGTTGTACTTACATCTTATGCCATCAGCTTGTCCTCGGTCACAGTTTCCTTCCACAATAGCTTTGCAAAAACTGCATAAAAAGCACTTGCAGCAACAAAAACATATATTCCAGAAACACGCTTTGCCGATCCGATCAGCTGTTTGTAACACTTCCTACATCCATCAGCTTGAACTATCGCATGTCCGCCATGAGCTGCCCGAAACCGGAAGTGACGTCATTTGCGGAAATGTAGTTTTTTACGATCTGGGCCTTATGAGCCTACACTTGTGTTTTTAAAAGTTATGTTTGAGTTTATGACTTTCTGTGTCGTTTCTGGGATGCTTAGGACTCATATTGCACTGCTGGAAATAGTTTATTTTGATGCATATGCTGTTATTTTGCAAATTTGCATTATAATATTATTTTCGTTTTTCCTGCAGTATGAAAATTGGTGTATTTCAAAAATAAAACTATGAAGACACTTAAAATAAATTTCCTGTGGTGGGAAACTAGTTTGTGCAACTTTTTGTATTTACAGTTTTGAGGGATAAGCCTCTTAAATTTCTCTAACTAGAAATATATGTTAAAAAATCAAAACGATTTTCAATTTTTTTGTAGTTTATTGCACTTTTTTGCAATTTATGTAATGACTATGCACTTAATGCAGACATATTATTAAAGTTTGGGCTATAATGGTTGTATTGATATAGCAACTTGAAATGCTCCCAAAAATGCTCCACAGCATGTAAAAATATAATATAAGCTCTGGCGGACTTGGTTCTATGGTAGGTCGGGGGCTCTAAGTGTTAAAGGGTTAAATAATTATCTGAAGCTTACAACCAGTTTTTATCTGACATGAAATGTATAGAAATCATACACATAACATCGAAGCAGCTGGAATCCATAGATGTGTGTGTTCATGGAGCTGCATTTTCACCTGCTGGACATCACTACCTGACAGGTTTAACTTCTTCAGAACACTGCAGAGGCCTTATTGACAGTATTTGGTCTACTATCTGTGTGAGCAGATTTTCTCTCACATGAGTCCTCAGGTAGCCTCTGAATGCTGGACACTGGGAGACCTGTGTCTCTGAGTGGGAGACCAGAGATCACATTAACATATGTGTCTCTGTATTAACAAACATGCCATATTGGCCCAGTTTATTTTTCTTATCATTGTTGTGAGGAGACCATAAATAGCATTTGTATTTTCTGTATTTGCTGTTATGAAGTTCTTGTTATGGATAAAAAGTGTCTATTTTTTTGTTTCAAAATAGCTGATAACTATTCGCTGATAGCTGCCAACATCTGCGAACAAATATAATTCTATAAATTTGTTCTATATAGTGCATAACTGTTAATATAGAGCGTTATTAAATTTATTGCTAATACAATCATATGGCACACTGACTTCTGAGGAAATTTTAAATGGCACTCGCCATCAGAAAGGTTGCCTACCCCTGATCTAGAATGAGCATCCTCAATGTTCACGTCAGCCTCTTGGTTCTTCAAGAACGTCACCCAAAGCAAGGCTCACAAGGACAAATGAGAAATATGATTTTCCCGTAAAAGGGGGAATCTTTATCTGTGTGAAAGAGCAAACGTCAAACCTTTCATTAGTGTCTTCATTTTGGGACTGGTGACAACAGTGGCATGACCTTTGCTAACTAAACATTGAGCACTTAAACTGGGGGGCAGCTCGTGGTGTCAGCAGGGCCTTGAATGACTCCTGGTTGGTTCTCTTGCTCTTATAAATAGCTTTGCAGTCTTAATAATAGCCATCTTTGGTGCAATTAAATCATCCATTTCCCCCCTTATGGCCTTCACCTCCTGTCACATACATGTTTATATCCACCACAGATTGGAAAGGGTCGGGAGAAAGGAAGGAGAAATAGGAGGATTCAGCGAAGGATAATGGAAGAAGGAGGGGATGATGATAGAGAGGGTGAGGTCAGGAGACACGGGGGTGTAGGTGGGGGGTGGGGGTGGCTGGCTGGAACGACAGGCCTTTTGTGTGTGTGCAGATTAATTAGAATCCTTCTGGACTGCCATTAGAGCTCATTAAAGAAGCCACAGCCACACAGGCGTCAAACAAAGAGCTGGGACTGAGCCCCAGTACAACCCCCACCACTGTCTGCCAGATTCACAATAACTGTGTGTGAATGTGTTCTACATATACTTATTGCCAAGGGTGTTTGAAGAGTGTATATTTTTATTGAGAATCATTCATATGCAGTAAATGCATCCATGTTTGGTGTGTTTGTTTGGATGGATCTTTTAGTAGGCGGGTTTACAGAATGTGCATGTATATTGTAAAACTAATGTTGTGTATCAAAAACCACAGCATGTGTGTGTATGTGCATTTGTGCATGTGTGCATACTTGTTATACACACATATTTGTGTGTCTTTGTGTTGCTGCTAGGACTGATATTTAAATGAAGCATTATGTTAATTTATTTTCTTCCTTTTGCCTGAGTCTCCACAGGCCCTGTTAGCATAAATGATGTTCCCCAAGCTAGCCTACTGAGGCTTGCCCATTTCTAAGGGATGAATTAGGCCCAGATCAGATCCCTGTTCATTTTCAGTGAGGACGGATGGATGTTCCACATGTATTACAATGAGAGTGTTTATGGGCTGTATTAGCGGGTGCCCAAGGTGGCTCCAAATGATAATATACTGGAGTTACTACAGCAACGTACAGAACAGGCCTGTGG